>NC_141053.1:62323794-62511294 GCF_041138505.1 Cibotium barometz | reverse complement strand
CATGAACAGTAAGATAGAGAGCAGCCACATGAATAGTAAGCACAACATAGATAAAGGGGGCTAGCCACTCCAATTAGAGTTGACATGCCGTCATCTCAGGAGGGCCAATCAGTAGCAGAGCGGCATGATGAGCAATATGCGATGCGTCGAGAGAGGGCCAACCAAGAGTAGGGCGACACGATGGAGCAATACGTGATGGGCAATACGAGGCCATGCTATCCACCAAACCAAAAGGAGGGACAAGCTATCAGGGGAGGACGGTCTCTGATACCGTGCACAAAAATAAAAAAGGTGTGTTAGAGAGAGAGAGAGAGAGAGAGAGAGAGAGAGAGAGAGAGAGAGAGAGAGAGAGAGAGAGAGAGAGAGAGAGAGAGAGAGAGAGAGAGAGAGAGAGAGAGGGCAGCTCACCAGCGTAGGGAACACTGGAGTCTCCAATACCTTGCATAAAAAAAAGAGAGAGAGAGTTAGAGAGAGAGAGAGAGAGAGAGAGAGAGAGAGAGAGAGAGAGATTAAATAGAACATGGGGGAGAGTGAGAGCTTCAAACCCTAGCAAGCAAACACACACACACAAGAGAGAAAGAAAAACACAAGAGAGAGATGGATAGCTGAATTATCTTCTATCTTCTTCTTCTCTACTCAACCAACATAACATAAAGATAAGAGTACACACTATATGGGTTAGTACTCAACTACTACAACATACAAGGGTCAGTCCATAATGTGAACCCGACTAAATGAGTTGGCACTATAACTATGCCAGTCTCTAGTAATCCAAAATGGCTATCATACAGCCTATCATCCCACTGGCCACATATCACCCATAATCTTATCAACCATGCCACTGGTGTAGATGCGGAAGCTATCACCCAGGCGGTGTCATCACAATGTTGAGCTCAATATCTCCACACACCCCCTTGAGCTCAACTCCACACACTATACTCCAGGTAAGCTCCTAAACCTGTGGAGCTTCTCTGTGCCCAATGCCTTCATGAAGATGGTAGCCACCTGATCCTCTATGTTGACATATACTAGATCTACATCTCGTGCTAGAACCTTCTTCCTCACAAAGTGACAATGAACCTCAATGTGCTTTGTTCTAGAATGATATACTACATTATTGGGTCGTTGTATGCTTCTCATGTTGTCACAATATATAAAAATTCCCCTATCCACGGGCTCTCCCATGTCACCAAATAGCTTCTGAAACCAAGCTACCTCACAAGTTGCCATAGCAGCACCCCTGTACTCTACCTCTGTACTTGACAAGGCAATAGTTGGTTGCTTCTTACTGCTCCAAGTCACAGCGGCACTCCCAAATGAGAACATAAAACCACTAGTAGATCTCTTGTTTGTAATGCTACCAGCCCAATCAACATTTGTGTACCCATGCAACTATATCTCTATACCAGCCTCATAGAAAAGTACATAATCAACAATGGACTTTATGTAACTGAGAATCCGTCTAGCTGCATCCAAGTGTGGCTTCCTAGGGGCCTGCATAAATTGACTCACAAGTCCAACAACATAGCTCAAGTTTGGCCTTGTAATGGTCATGTAGATCAAACTGCCCACTATGCGCCTGTATGTAGATCAAATTTCCCACTATGCACGTGTATGTAGTGGGGTCCTCCAAAAGCTCACTTGTATTTGTGGTGGAAAGCTTTGTGTTCTACACCGTGTTATACCATACTTGGACAACATGTCCAAGCCATACTGCGCCTCTGTAATAGCAAAATGCCATGAGGTGATCTCACCACCTCTATGCCGCCCAAGAAATACCACAGCTCACCCAAATCCTTCATCTTAAACTTCTTCTTCAAAAGCATCCTGACATCATGTATGTTAGCATTACTATCACCAGTGATAATCAAGTCATCCACATGGATGACTAATAGCAATGGATGACTAATAGCTTGATCCCTCTATCTGTCTTTTTCACACATATCATAAAAATTTTCATTGGATATCTCAAATCCAATGGTAGCAAGATACTCCCTGATCTTGTTTGACCATGCTCTCTGGGTGCCTGCTTCAAGCCATACAAGGCTTTGCGTAATCTGCACACAAAATTTGAATGTGCATCACTCTCATAACCTAGTGGCTGAATCATATACACTTCTTCTTGCAAATCATCATGCAAGAAAGCATTCTATACATCCATTTGATGTAAAGAACAACCCTTCGCTGTAGCCATAGAAATGATAGCTCTTACGATTGCCATTCTTGCAACCGGGCTGAATGTCTCCTCATAGTCTGTGCTATTAGTCTCCGCATAGCCCTTGGCAACCAATCTTGCCTTGTACTTGCTCACTGAACCATCAGCATTGTGCTTGACTTTATACACCCACTTATATCCAATTGCCTTCTTTTCCTTAGGCAGAGGCACTAACTCCCATGTTGCATTTGCATCCAATGTTGCCATCTCCTCATCCATGGCATCTTCCCATTTCTTATTTCCAATTGCCTGCTCAAAGCAAGTGGGCTCAACCTCCCATATTGCTTTTACCATGTAAGCATAATGATGGGCTATATATCCATCATATTAACAACATGGTATCTAACCCTCATAGACCTGCGTACACCTGGATCACTGCCAGGTGTCCTCAAAATAGCCTTGGTTCTCCTTACATAGGAGTAACCACACAGATGGAATTCCAAGTTCCTCATCAAGGCTCTGCTCAGAGCCACTAGAGTCACCATCCACATATGAGTGACATGTTGACAGATCAGACACAAAAGTAATTTGAGCTACCTTTTCCTTCCCTTTTCTGTGATACATGTGTACATGCATCATTCCTCAACCCAACCTGACCATGAAATAACATTGAATCCACTACTCGAGGACTCCCCATGTCCACTTAGCACCTATGATTGCTGCTCTACATGTGGTGCAACATCAACACTTCTTACATTTGCATCTTCTATTACCTT
The DNA here is from genome assembly GCF_041138505.1 of Cibotium barometz. Lineage (NCBI taxonomy): Eukaryota > Viridiplantae > Streptophyta > Polypodiopsida > Cyatheales > Cibotiaceae > Cibotium > Cibotium barometz. The sequence goes on along the minus strand of NC_141053.1, from coordinate 62,508,363 downwards.
CACTATACTGGTGCATACCAACTACTCATCTCATCGAAGATAACATCTCTGCTTACTCACATCTCACGAGTGGTAGGGTTATAGCATCTATAACCTTTTTGCTCCATAGTTCTCATAACCAATGAAGATGCATTTCTCTTCCTTTGGATCCACCTTTGTTCTCACTTCATCAGGAACATGTACATATGCAATACACCCAAACACTTTCAAGTGAGACACATCCGGTCTTATGCATGTAAACTTCTTTTCAGGAGTCATACCATGAATAGCTGTAGTGGGTGTCCTATTCATAATGTACTACTGCGTCTGCCCAAAAGTAATGTGGCATATTCTTTTCAGCCACCATCAAGGCACGTGTCACTTCTACAATGTGCCTGTTTTTCCTTTTTGTTGAAATATACAAGTGAATAGGGTGTGTGTGGGAACAAGCTCTTGGTTAGAGGCTGTAAAAGAGAAGATGTAATTGTGAAAGAACCTGTGAAAAGGTGAGAAGAATCTACTCGGAGAGAATAAAGGGTAGCATGAGAGAATTTAGGAGTGTGGAGTTATTCTGGGAGATAATCAGGGAAAAGAGAAGAGGTGGAGAGAATCAGGCAAAAGGTGGAGATATTCTGGGAGTGAATTATGGAGAAATCAATGGGATTAGATGCTTGATGTAAACTCTATAAATTGAGGCATAGCCCTAATGAGAATTTGCTGGTTTTTGAGTATCCATGCCTACATTAATCTATTTGCTAATTATTCACTAATTACGTCTTAATCATTTGCTAATCACTTTGTTAATGATGTTGATTCTAGTGTTTGATCCACCATAGCTCATCATTATGCTCAAATTTCAACATGGTACTAGAGCCATGCCTAGAATCAATCAGATTTATGAGCCCATTAGTTAATTAATGAGGATTAGTAAGATAATTAGCAAAAAATCAAATTTTTAGTGAGTTTTCTACTTTCCCCTTCACCCCCAGCCAGTGGAGGATCTCTAGCACCATGCACACATCAAATTAGGGCAAAAGCTTCTAACCATAGCTAGCTAACATCCTTAGCTTCAAGCTCATCAAGAAAACGTAGCAAACCGCCGGCGCGGTGGGTTCAGGAGAACTTCACGTTTTTTCCAACACTGATTTTTCTGAGTAAATTGCAGATCTCCACTTCATCAGTTCAAATTGATTCAATTCCTTCTAGCCCAAGGGGTAATCAAGCATGCTCTACAAGCTGGTGAAGACAGAATTCAATTTCATCAAGTCTACATTGAGATCAAAGCTCTTCATCAAATCTGTAGGTGACTTTGGTAAAACAGAGATTAAGCTTTCATTATTTGGTCAAAGCTTGTGTTTCTTGGCTTAATCCTCTACTAGACTCATTGCTATTGATGCCTTTGAAAGCATTTGAGCTCATTTGAAGTGGAAGGCACCAGATCTGGACTCCCCGCATACTCTGTTTTCTGCACACAAAACAGAGCATTAATTTACTAATCAGTGATTAATCAGTGCTAATCACTATACTTTGGTGCAATTGAGGGTTCAAATTAACCATTAGGTATCTAATACAGATCCCTATAACTTCAGATTGCAAATCGGAGTTGGTTTGATACTCCAACCATCCCGTACAAATTGGTTACCCTTGATTTAATGTAATTTCTGGTAAAATTATGCTGATAAAATTGTGAAAATCATCATTTTGTATTTAACCCTTGGTTAATGCCTGTAAATCTCACTCAAAATCAAGATTATTCACAGCCAGAATTGCATTTGGAATGTGCATGAGAATGAATGCTATACGCATTATGTATTGGGCACATTGCATCAGTGTAAAAATGGGAACAGACACTGCCCTTGTCCAGAATAAGGCAAGTGGTAAGACCTCCCGCATAAATTTGGGTTTGAATTGCATAATGATACAAGATAAACATAAAAAGCCCAAAGGAACTATCAGCAAAACATTGAAACATGTTGCTCACATGGAGCAAAATGACCTGACGGACGAGCTCATGGCCCCAGCCATGAAAGAAGAAGAATATCTCTTCCCAAGAAGAGGATCCACACCGAGAAGAAGATCTGAAGGAAGACATGGACATGAGAAGAGAAGCTGCCACGAGAAGAGAAGCTGCCCCGAGAAGACTGAAAGAAGAGACGGACGCGTGGAGAGATGCTGCCACCACGACAAGAAGACTGAAGACAAGAGAAGATGTGAGGCTCCAAAGAGAGGAGCCATGTGAAAATCTCTGAGAGAGAGAGAGAGAGAGAGACCCCACAACCCAATGTAACCTACCCCAATAAAGTAAAACCACCTCTGTGCCACCGATGATGTAGGCCAAGTGGTAGATGTATGTGTGAGCACTTTAGTCAAGGTCGCGGGCACTTATAGTAGCCTTGGACACATAGAGAGAGAGAGTGTCAAGGACTATGGAGTTTAGGGACTTGAGGCACTGGTCTCGCGGACTGTCAAGTAAGAGAGAAACTTGATACAGGGTCCAGGTGTGCTGAGATAACTTGAGGGGAGGAGTAGACACTGGTCGCGGACTATCAAGTAAGGGGAGGCAAACTTGGTATAGGGTCTAGGTGTACTAGGAGTATTCACTTGAGGGGAGGTGTTGAAATATACAAGTGAATAGGGTGTGTGTGGGAACAAGCTCTTGGTTAGAGGCTGTAAAAGAGAAGATGTAATTGTGAAAGAACCTGTGAGTGAAAAGGTGAGAAGAATCTACTCGGAGAGAATAAAGGGTAGCATGAGAGAATTTAGGAGTGTGGAGTTATTCTGGGAGATAATCAGGGAAAAGAGAAGAGGTGGAGAGAATCAGGCAAAAGCTGGAGATATTTTGGGAGTGAATCATGGAGAAATCAATGGGATTAGATGCTTGATGTAAACTCTATAAATTGAGGCATAGCCCTAATGAGAATTTGCTGGTTTTTGAGTATCCATGCCTACATTAATCTATTTGCTAATTATTCACTAATTTCATCTTAATCATTTGCTGATCACTTTGTTAATGATGTTGATTCTAGTGTTTGATCCACCATAGCTCATCATTATGCTCAAATTTCAACACTTTTTGCAACACCATTCTGTTGTGTAGTGTACCTCTTGATTCCCTACTTTCTCAAAAAATCGCTGAACTCATTGGAGAAATATTCTCCCCCACCATTTGATCTTAGTCATTTTATTTACATGCCTTTTTCCTTCTCAACCAAGGCTTTAAATCTCTGAAAGTGAGAAAACACCTCACTTTCCTCCTTCATGAAATAAACCCACACTTTCCTAGTGTGGTCATCAATGAATGTAACGTAGTATAGACCTGCAACCTACAATTGTTGCAGTCATGGTCAGTCCCCATACATCTGAATGTATGACATCCACTGGCCTTGCACTATCATGCTTTTCATGTGGGAAAGCATGTTTGGCCTGCTTACAAGTTGGCATGCTTCACATACCTTATGCATACCATCAACCTTAAACTTTGGCAAACCTGCAATCCTGCAACAATATTTTGCACCTGCATAGACTTAAATCACTGTACATTCACATGACCAATGTGCTTGTGCCATATGTCAATATCTGTCTCTGCAATGACACCTATTCCATGTGCAAACATGGCTGCCTTTATCTCAGGCATGTTCACATCCAAAGTAAACATCTGCCATTTCTATTACCCTTTGCAACCAAGCGACACTTATTTTTGAACATGTTCCACAAATATGTCAATATCTGTCTCTGCAATGACACCTATTCCATGTGCAAACATGGCTGCCTTTATCTCAAGCATGTTCACATCCAAAGTAAACATCTGCCATTTCTATTACCCTTTGCAACCAAGCGACACTTATTTTTGAAGCCTTCCACAAAACATCCTTGAGGATTAAACCTCACACTTGCAAACCCTGCTCAACCATCTATCCAACAGAAACTAGGTTCTTTGTAATATTCAGAACATGAAGTATATTAGCCAAGTACTTCATTTTGCCATCGTGCATAGATAATGTCACTTTACCAATATGCGCAATGGGATGTGCAGTATCATCACCTATTTCTACATATTTCTAAACCACTCAGCATGATTGGTCATGTGGTTAGAGGCGCTAGAGTACACATATCATATATGATGAGATCCTAACACATCCCCCCCTGTTATGGAACTAAGCATATGTTGCATCACAAACAGCTACTCACTTTTGTCATTCCTAGTGTCTAAAATGGATTCCCTTGAAACAGAAATTCAAAAAGAACTTTCCAATGTGCATTCGGAATTAATTGAAAATGTGTATAAAGGGCCTTATCTTAAGGGTCTACATTTTCAGAAATTTTTGGATTATGGTCCAATTAAGGTTCCAATGGGCCAATTGGATTAATCCACGTGTTGGGATGAGATAAATCCAAAGAATAAAAGAAAATACCCAAAAATGAGTACATGCTCACATAAGATGAAAAGTTGACTGAGTACAAGGTTTATTAGTTAAAGACTATGAGATATTACTAAAAAAAAGAGATATTTTAGAATAATGATACATTTTTGACACCTTGGTAAGGAGAGGGGGGCTCTTGAGGTAGGCACATAATTCATACATATGGATGAGTTCTTAATTCTGAAAAATTGTGATATTTTTATCTCTCTCTCCTCTCTCCTGGATCAAACCAAATAAAAAAGGGAGCCAAACTAGTCCAAATCTTGTCCAAATTGAGTCAAACTAAACTTGGAAAATTCTAGAACCTAGTTGGAGTTGGTTAGTGGCCTCCTTAACCTATAAATAGATCCTTAGTCTTTTGTAAAAAAAATCTGTGAACTATACCATGTCAGTATTACATTAAAATAATGATATTTTCTATTATTCCTTAAAAATCCTCTACTTTTGGAGAGATTGGGGCTTCTCTCTCTCTTCAAACAATCCTTGGAGCTTTCTTCTCACCATACTAAACCAATTGATTGGTTGAAGGCTTCCTTCTAAGATAAAGAAGCAAGCCAAATCAAGAGGTAAGAAGTAATTTCATGGTTTTCATTAATATTCTCAAAAGATTCACTTCTCAACCCCTCTCAAGCTTGAGAAGTTTTAAATTAATTGTTTTCAATGCAAATCAAGCTTTCTATAAGAATTCTAATGATTAATCACAAAAAAGTTAGTTTTTATGCTTGTTTTTTATGTATATCTCTCTCCCCCCAAAAGAATAGTCATTTTTATGACTAATTCTTTAGCAAATGAATGCTTCTCATTGATAAATTCTTAATTCAAAATCAATTTCTAAGCTTGTTAAGCTAAAGGTTAAGAAAATGGCTTTTTTATGCTTTTATGCTGATAAAATTATGGTAAACTTATGATTTAATTCCATAAATTGGATTTAATTCTAAGGATAGTATTCTATCATAATTGTATTACAAAGTCTTATTCTTTCTAGAAATATTAAAAATTATCAGTAATAGCAGCAAAGCTATGGTAAAATTTTTAGAAATTAATACATAACTCATTTTTATGCATAATGTGAAAAGAGGACTTCCTACCATATTCTAGGATTGGACATCCTATGCTAAAAGAATGATTTTCATCAAATTCATGGGAAACTAATTTTTAGTATTTATGCATAAATAATTAATTAAAGAAAAGAGGAGTTTTTGATATTTTTTTAAATGCAAAAAGAGGAATTTCCATGATAATAGAGATCCATGCAATTAAATGGAAAAAGAGAAATTTTGATTTATTAAAATAATGAATATTAAATTTAAAGAGAAATTCTAGATAAATTTATTTTATGCATGACAAAATTTAAATGATAAAAGAGGAATTCCCATGACAATTGGAATTCAATCATTTAAATGGTAAAAGTGGAATTCTTGGCATATTTGAAATAATGGATATTTTTATTAAAGAAAAGAGAAATTTTAGATAAATTTATTTTATGATAAAAGAGGAATTTCCATAACAATTGGAATTCAATCATTTAAATGGTAAAAGTGGAATTCTTGGCATATTTGAAATAATGGATATTTTTATTAAAGAAAAGAAAAATTTTAGATAAATTTATTTTATGATAAAAGAGGAATTCCCATGACAATTGGAATTCAATCATTTAAATGGTAAAAGTGGAATTCTTGGCATATTTGAAATAATGGATATTTTTATTAAAGAAAAGAGGAATTTTAGATAAATAAAAACAGGAATTCCCATGATATTTGAGATCCAAGAAATTAAATGGAAAAAGAGGAATTTTTAGCATAATTCAAATTATGAGTATTTATCAAAAGTAAAATTTTGAGCATTATTGGAAAATATGGGTAGAATTGATTTTTGTAAATCCCATGAATCTTTTACTCAAAAGAAGAATATTGAATATATGTCACTTGGAAAATTTGAGAAAGAATATGAAAATATCCATCAAGAAAAAGTACCTTTAACTAGGACAAGCAATTGGCAAAAATTTAGAAAAAGTCCCATCAGTAATCGAAAGTAGAAAATGTTACTAAATATAAATGGATGTGGATGTGATGAGATGTGGATGGGATGTGATGTGACGTAAATGGATGTGGATGTGGATATGGATGTGAAGAGATGTGGATGGGATGTGATGTGATGTGAATGGATGTGATGTGATGTGAAATGGATGTGATGTGATGGAAATGGATGTGGATGTGAAGAGATGTGGATGGGATGTGATGTGATTTTAATGGATGTGGATGTGATGAGATGTGATGAGATGTGATGTGATGTAAATGGATGTGGATGTGATGAGATAAGGATGGGATGTGATGTGATGTAAATGGATGTGGATGTGGATGTGAAGAGATGTGGATGGGATGTGATGTCATGTAAATAGATATGAATGGATGAGATATGATGTGAAATGGATGTGATGTGAATCGGGATAGATGTGAATGGATGAGATGCAATGTGAATGGATGTGATGTGATCGGGATAGATGTGAATGGATGAGATGCAATGTGAATGGATGTGATATGATCGGGATAGATGTGAATGGATGAGATGCAATGTGAATGGATGTGATGTGATGTGATATGGATATGGATAGATGTGAATGGATGAGATGTGATGTGAATGGATGTGATGTTGTGAAATGAATGTGATGTGAATCGAGATAGATGTGAATGAATGAGATGTGAATCGAGATAGATGTGAATGGATGAGATGTGATATGAAATGGATGTGATGTGAATCGAGATAGATGTGAATGGATGAGATGCAATGTGAATGTGAAATGGATGTGATGTGAATCGAGATAGATGTGAATGGATGAGATGCAATGTGAATATATGTGATGTGATGTGATGTTGAATATGGGTGGAGGTGAATGGATGAGATGTGATGAGGATAGATGTGATGAGATGTAATATGATGTGACTAGATGAGAATGGATGAAGAACGATGGGAATACATATGATTGGATGTGGATTAAGTAATGTGAATTGATGTAGAAGAATATGGAATAACGAGAAATGATGTGGAACAATGTGGAAAGATGAGAGTTCATTAGAAACTGTCTTTATGACCTGTTTTTAAATGACTGTTTTATGTCAAGAATGCTGGGGAAGCATTTTGACCATCTTGTAAATGAGGTCGTGGAGACCTAAGTGATAAAGTTGCAACAGCTGATGGAGACTCAACGAGGACGTCTCGTATAGCAAGGTCGACCGACAGCCTCGGTTCAATTTAAATGGTAAGCTTCCGGTACGGTGGATGAGGGACCAAGGAAGCGGCCTATGAGTGAAGCGCCAGGTGACCTGCGAAGGAGCCTAGAGGGTGCTGACCATATGGTGCTCGGGCTCTAGGTCGCCGAAGATACCCACACGTGCATCGAGGAAAAACATGGAACAAGGAGTTAGAGTTATTTTCTGAACTCGGGCATGGATCTGGTTGATTGTCCTTGCTAGTCCTCAACGGATGAGTCCATGGCTCTTTTATATGGATGTGTTAGTTGATCTTGTTGATCTTCAAGAGACAGTCCATCATCTAGATTTTAATAAGTGAATATATTTTCGAGTACTATGAGCTAGGAACTATTGAAAAGGCCCCTGAGTGAACAGGTGGTGGGCTGGACTGATGGATCCCTAAAATGAGACTCAATTCTATTATGTTACGATAGATGAAGTAAATTCCGGATAGTCTTTGTTCTATGGAAAAGAATCAACAGCTATGCCTCTTGATGAGGAAAAAAGCATTATTATCTAATGATCCAAGTGCAAGTCTCTTCCTTGATTTGACCATGTGACTTACTGGTTCGGTCGAATGAGTTTGGTTAGTTAAGGCTCTTGACTACGTTAAAATAAAAATATCCTCAAGGAATTGCCTGTGCTTTTTGGGCGAGGGATGTAAGATTCCTCCCCAGTCTCTCAAGATGTTCAGCATCTTCCCCCTATAATCAATCCCCTCTTCAGAAATATAAAAGATCTTGTCTCTGCCTATTTTGACTTAGAGAGAGCAAATAGTCTAGAGAGAGAATATTTAGAATTTGAATATTTTTAGATAGAAAAATTTCTCATATTATTAAAATAAGTTCCCTTGAAACAGAAGTTCAAAAAGATTTTCAGAAGGTGCATTAGAAATTAAGTATAATTGGTTCAAGAGGCATTATCCTAGGGGGGTGAAGATTTTTTCGAAATTTCAAATTAAGGTTCCTATGAGCCAATAAGATCAATCGAAATATAAGAAAGAGATAAATGAAGAAATAAAAGAAAAATCTCCCAAAAATGAGTAAATACTCACATAAGATGAAGAGTTGACTAAGGACAAGGCTAATAGTTAAAAAAGAGAGATATTTAGAGGGGATTTTCCCCTCATGAATGAGGCGCCTACTTCACATGTGCAATTGACTTTTAAATCTTCAAAAATTGTGATATTTTTATCTCTCCTCTCTCCTAGATCAAACCGAATCAAAAAGTAACCAAATTAGGTCCAAAACTGGTCCAAATCTAGTCCAAATTCAACCAAACTGAAATCTGGAAAATTCTAGAAATCAGTTGGTCTTGGTTAGAGCCTCCCTCTCCTATAAATAGAACATGAGTCCTTTGAAAAAAAATAGGAGAATTTTATTATACTAGAATTATGCTGAAATAATGCTAATTTTTACTATTCTCTAAAATTCTCTCCAAATTGAAGAAATTGGAGCTTCCCTCTTTCTTCAATCCCCATTGGTGGCTCTATCAACATACTAAACCAATTGATTGGTTGGGGGCCTCTACCGTACCGTGAACAAAGAATCAAGCAATTTGTAAGGTAAATGGTGAATTTTGATCTTTTCTATAATTTCTCAATGTTTCTCTCTTCTCAACCCCTCTCAAGCCTGAGAAGCTTAATTGGAATGGTTTTTGAATGCTATTGAAGCTAATTGATGAATGGTAGTAAATAATTACATAAATTGATGAATGCTATTGAAGTTAATTGATGAATGATAGAAAAGAATTACATTAATTGATGAATGATAGTAAAGAATTACATAAATTTTTATTTATGCTTAATTCTAATGGTTTTTATGTAATTTCTCTCTCTCACTCAAGAAATGGTCATACTCATGACCTATTATCAATCGAAATCAAGCTTTTCATAAAGCTTTTCCTTAATCCAAGATTAATCTATGCTTGAGGCCAAATTAATGGTTTTTTTCTATGCTTTTAGTTTATGTATTTCATGAATATTGATGATTTAATCCATTATGGATTAATTATCCAATTAGGGATCATTCTAATCATTTCTTAATGATAAGCTTTATCTTTTAAAATAATTGAGATTTATCAGTCATAGCAGCGGAGCTATGGCAAAATTTCTGTAAAAATTACACATAAAATAATTTCATTCAAAGCATGAAAAGAGGACTTCCTACCATATTCTAGGAACTATCATCCTAGATTAATTGAAAGAATTTTATTGTAATCATGGAGAAATTGATTCTTATGTTATGCATAATTGATGAATTAAGAAAAAGAGGATTTCTAGTAATTAAATTTTATGTTAAAAAGAGTAATCCCCATTGTATGAGTATTCTTAAAGGGTTAATTTTCATTCTAGGCATAGAAAAATGTATACTAAAAATACTTTATTATAAAAGTGAGATTTTTATCTCATAAATTAATTTTATGCATAAATTAGATGCATAAGAGAAATTCTTTTATTCTAAAAGTGTAGTTTCTACTAAATTAGAATTATGCATAAAAGATTTTTATTTTATTGTACCTAGGGTTGTTGCAAGATCAGGGTATCCAGTTTTATCCAGTTTTTGCTGGACTGGGACAATGCTTGGAGAGTAAATTTTGGGAGGCAAGGTACTTAAAATGAGATCAAGCAAATAATAGAAAATACGCTTGCCCTTAACTAAACCCAATATAACTTAAATTAATATAAATTAGTCTAATTAATTAAAATTAATAAAAAAATATGATAAAATGATAAACAAATGATCTTTCCATACTTAGAGTGATCCAATTTATTTTTCCATAGATGAACCATTACAAGTACACTAGTCCGTATAGGTTTTAGATGATTCACATCAAAAATATAATTTTACTAATTAGATTATTAATATTTACAGGCCTTCTGATAGTCTGGAAGAATTTTGAAAAAGAGATCATTAAAAATCCAAACATTGGATTTGCAATTTTTACTAACCACCACATTCTACTAATGTCTCAGTATCTACCCACTCTTTTGATCTACAAGATTGAGGATTTTAAGTGGTAGCTATTGTGGGTACAAAAAGTGGTGTATATTATAACACTTTACAGACCTTGAAATATTTAAAGAAAATAGATAAATATCTTAAAATTTTCTCAAAAAATCAAGTTAAGCTCCATATTATGTGAAGATCTAAGGTACAAAGTGGGAATCTTATAAGAGTTTATATGTAAAAGATATTAGCATTTTATGGAATCAGTTCAAATTTGGGACAGGGTGTAAACATTGACTTTGTACCTAAGAAAATGAGGACTTTTGACTATCTAATGCTTAATCAAATTATGCAACTATATTTTCAACTTTGAATATGATGTTCCAACAAAAGAACTTGAAATGAAATTCCTTCATTTACTAGGAGAGATTAGCCACTAAAGGTAAACAAATGCCTGTTTTTTTACTGTTTACAGGGTGCCTGAGTGGACAAAACTGGGCACCCTGATCTTGCACCCAGAAAAGTGTGACTTTTATCATATTTGATTTTCATGCATATAGAGGTATGCATAAAAGCTTATTATTTTATTGCAAAAGTGTTACTTTTATTATATTTGATTTTCATGCATAAAGGTATGCATAAAAGATTAATATTTTATTATAAAAGTGTTACTTTTATCATATTTGAATTTCATGCATAGAAGGTATGCATAAAAGATTATTATTTTATTACAAAAGTGTTACTTTTATCATATTTGATTTTCATGTATAAAGGTATGCATAAAAGATTAATATTTTATTATAAAAGTGTTACTTTTATCATATTTGATTTTCATGCATAAAGGTATGCATAAAAGATAAATATTTTATTATAAAAGTGTTACTTTTATCATATTTGATTTTCATGCATAGAAGTATGCATAAAAGATTATTTTTTTTATAAAAGTGTTACTTTCATCATAAATGATTTTATGCATAAATTAGATGCATAAAAGAAATTCTTTTATATTAAAAGAGTGATTTTCATCATAAATGATTTTATGCATAAATTAGATGCATAAAATATATATTTTTTATATTAAAAGAGTGATTTTCATCATAAATGATTTTATGCATAAAAAGGATGCATAAGAAAAATTCTTTTATTCTAAAAGTGTAATTCCTACTAAATTAGATTTATGCATAGAAAGATGCATAAAGAAATCTATTTTTAGTTCAAAAGAGTTATTTTCACCAATTTTGATTTTATGCATAGGAAGATGCATTAAAGAATTGATTTTCTATTCAAAAGTGTCATTCTCATTTAAAATGAATTTATGCATAGAAAGATGCATAAAAGATTGATTTTTATTTTGAAAGTGTTAGTCTCCTTAAAATGGAATTTATGCATAAATAAATGTGTAAAGAAATCTTATATCGAAAATAAGAACTCTCTTGTATTCTATAAATAGATATGAGGATGTGAAACGAATCAATTAGATGAGAATGAACGAAGAATAGATGGAGATGTATGTATGTGAAAGAATTGATGTAGTTATATGTATGTGAAAGAAATGATGTAGATGTGGAATGTGGATATGGATGTATGAACGAGAATGTGAATGTGAATGTGGATGTATGTGAATGTGAATGTGGATGTGTGAATAGGAATATGGATGTAGATATGGAATGTGGATGTATGGATGTAGATACGGATGTGGATGTATGTATGTGGATGTGGATGTATGAATGAGGATGTGAAAATAGATGTATGCATGCAGATGTGGATGTATGAATGTGGATGTGTATATATGAATGTGAATTTGGATGTGGATGTGGATGTGGATGTATGGATGTAGATACGGAGGTGGATGTATGAATGTAAATGTGGATGTGCGGATGTATGAAAGTAGATGTGGATGTGGATGTATGAATGTGAATGTGGATGTATGCACGTGGAAGTGGATGTATGGATGTGGATATGGATATGTATGTATGAATGTGAATGTGGATGTATGCATGTGAAAGTGGATGTATGGATGTGGATATGGATATGTATGTATGAATGCGCATGTGGAAGTGGGTGTATGGATGTGGAAGTACGAATGTGGATGTGTATGTGGAATAATGAATGCGAATGTGTATGTGAAATGATGTGACGTCGATATGAGTCAATGGATGAGATGTGATGGCATGTGAATTGGGATGTGAATAAATGATATGTGATGTGAATGAATCTGAGGTGATGAGATGAAAAATGATATGATTGGATAAGAATGAGTACACATATGAATAGAAGGTGGAATAAGTAATGTGGACTGATGAGGGATAATGTGAAAAGATGAGAGTTCATTATAGAAATTGTATTTGTAAACTGTTTGTAAATTATTATTTTATGTCAAGAATGCTGGGGAAGCATTTTGATCGTCTTGTGGATTAAGGTCATGGAGACCTAACTGATAAAGTTGCAACTGCTCTGACGGAGAGTCAATGGAGGACATCTCGCGTAGCAAGGTCTTGTGGATTAAGGTCATGGAGACCTAACTGATAAAGTTGCAACTGCTCTGACGGAGAGTCAATGGAGGACATCTCGCGTAGCAAGGTCGACCGAGGTCTTAACCAGCCTCGGTTCGATTTAAATGGTGAGCTTTGACGGAGAGTCAATGGAGGACATCTCGCGTAGCAAGGTCTTGTGGATTAAGGTCATGGAGACCTAACTGATAAAGTTGCAACTGCTCTGATGGAGAGTCAATGGAGGACATCTCGCGTAGCAAGGTCAACCGAGGTCTTAACCAGCCTCGGTTCGATTTAAATGGTGAGCTTTCGGTACTGTGGATGAGGGACCACGGAAGCGGCTTATGAGTGAAGCACTAGGTCACCTGCGAAGGATCCTAGAGGGTGCTGACCATATGGTGCTCGAGCTCTGGGTCACCGAAGATACCCACACGTGCATCGTGGAAGATATTGGAACAAGGAGTAAGAGTTGTTTTTCTAAAATTGGGCATGGATCTGGTTGATTGACCTTGTTGGTCCTCAACGGATGAGTCCATGGCTCTCTTATATGGATCTGTTGATTGATCTTGCTGATCTTCAACAAGGATTCCATCTTGATTTTTATATGTGAAGATATTGCTCGGTACTATGAGCTAAGAACTATTGAATTTTCTGATTGAATATCAAATTGTATGAATTATATCATACAATTACAACCTTTTTATGCTTCTTGATAAATTTTTGACATATTTGGCTTCTCAGTTGATCTTTATTAGCCAATTTGCTCTGATATCAATTGTGGGATCCCTGTCCCTACCACGCAATGGATTCGGGGTGCTAGCAGCGGAAGTAGTACTTCTTGCGCGGGGCAAGGTCCCACACTCGGGACCTCGCCCACCACGGATATCCGGACAAGAGACTAATCCATCGGTTTTCCCAAAACCAAACCTGAAAAAACTTCCTTTACCCGGAAAGCACAGGTGATTCCACCAGGATAACTCTTTACTCTAACGTAGTCAAGACCATTACTGAGGTCAGATCAAGGAAGAAACTTGCACTTGGATCATTGGGATCAACGCTTTTTTTCCCATCAAGAGGCACAGCCGCCGTTGATTCCTATCCATAGAACAATTACTATCCGAGATTTACTTTATCTATCGTAATAACAAAAATTGAGTCTCGATTTACGGATCCATCAGTCCAGCCTAACCCCATCCAGTCCCATGGATTAGCCAACCACCCAACCACTGTAGTGATGGGATCTAATTAGGAATTTGGTTAGGTTTTGTCCCAGGTACCAGGGAAAAGAGTTCCCAAGCCCCCTAGCCGGAAGTTCATGCAAACATAAAACTAGTCACACCACTTACATACCCAATATGAAATTGCCTTTTTCTCAGCATCAACTAACTTTAAAACAATCCTTTATGTTTAATGAAACCATTATGTCACTGATGACAATCCTCGAAATATCTGGTTGAATCCATATTTTCAATCATTCATTCATCGATGTACTTATGGCATCATTGGCAACCAAAATGCTCACCACCTATTCACTCAGGGGCCTTACAGCTGGAATCATCCCCAGCTGATTCATTCGTTGCAGCTTCCAATCTTTTGACTTAGCAATTTTTACTGCATCCTCAAAAGACCTGGGCTTCTTCAATTCCACTTTCCAGCGAATACTCCTCTTAAGCCCGGCTACAAACTTGCTTTTCTTCATCATATCAGGCGGCACCTGATCTTCCTAAAGCCCTGCATAAAGTTTCCCATAGCAAAGAAAATTTCTTCATATAATCATCTAATGATTCAAACTCACCTTGTGTCAGAGCTTGCACCTCATGCCAAACCTTGTCGGGGTCTTCTACCTAGGCTTGAACCTGTTGCTAAGTGCTGTCTTTAATCCATTCTCAGTCATATCAAGATGTGGAACAGCAACCCTCAATGACTCCTCATAAGTCCTGTACCAGGTCCTTGCATCCCCTTTCAAACAGCAGATGCTCAGAAGCCGCAACACCTGTACCGACTCATTAATATGGTTGCTTATGCATGCAACCTCTATCCTTTCCAAGAAGTCTGCCACATCCTCATTAGGGCTACCATAAAACTCTGGATAAGACATCATCTTAACCCCCAAACTTCACCTCAGATCCCAAGAAAGCACCTTCTCTGAAACTCTCAACCCTAGGGCACACACCCTGATAACTGAAGAAAATAACAGAGCAATCCTCAGTCAAACTATACCAGAAAGAGCAACTCCTCAGTGGGGGCACCAGAAAGATGTGAGGCAGCTCAAGAACACAAGAAGGTCACTATAGCTCGCCGACTCACCACCTTTAGAACACTCACAAGCACAAGGGGCACCACCAGCTTCTCTAGCTGGAAAGAAAAAATCTCTCTCTCTCTCTACACCACCCAGAGATACCCAAAGAAAGGCAGTTTCAACAGCTCACATATTTCATTATAAAAGCCTTTTATCTGTCAGCAAGGCTAAGCCACTCACATATCATCAACACAAACCCTGTTGTCCATTTACAAGGGGTTACATAAATTTTATTAATTTATAAGCTTCAACCCACTCTTCCTCGCACTCTCATTTATATCACACGCACAGCAAATAACACACACACACACTGCTATTGGTCTCACACCGGAGGTCTCGAACAAACAGCCACCGTAGAAAGCCAGCAGCTGCACCAACTCTAGTCACCTCTGAGGCAGCCACCCATGCAGCTTTCCTCGCGACCGTCAACCCTCTGGCAGCTAACACTTCCAGCCCATTCCTTTGCTTCCACAATTTGCACTTTCTTCACTTATGTAGCTAACCGCTACACATCTAATACCCAAACCCTCCATAACACCAGTTTCAGAGGCTTATTAAACCCATCGCCAGCCTGTCTTTTTTAACGCCAGCCTGTCTTCAGAATAAAAAAACTGCCCGTCCTCTCTACTTGTCTCTGTCAGCAAGGCTACATAGCCCGTGTACCTTCCCTTCTACTCTCTATGACCAAGCGCTTCCCCTATCACCAACCCGCCCAAAGGCGGCTCCCTTTTTCGCATACCAGCAGCAGTCCCGCTTGCTCTTCTTTCCCTAAGTTTCTTCGATGTCTTGGCGTCTTCTCTAGCGCTAACACCAGCCCATAACTTGATGTCAATTTCAGTGTTTCTGGAAGGTTATCTCCGCTTTCCAGCAACCCCACGCACCTCGATGTCAGTAGTTGTGCCAGTCACCAGCTCGTCCCACTGGTTCCCACACGCGGCCCTCTCGACTTTCACACAGTCCTCGCTTTGAGCTATCAGCCGTCGACCTTCGACGCCAGCACCTGTCAACTTTCACTCTGGCTCTTCACCAGGGAGCCCCACCACCACTCTCTACACACGATCACTCGTCAGGCATCCTCTTCACTACAAGGCAGCTCCAATACCTTCTCTAGCACTGCAGGGCACTCCGACTCTCTTCCACACAGCCCTCCATCCACACCTTGCTCCTCGCCGGCCCCTCCTCTTTCTATCGGTTGGCACCTTCCACACACACCTCCTTCACGCCGTCGCGCCACCCTTCGACCGTCTTCCAGACGGTCTCGCTAGCTGCCAAAAGACCTTCCACTTGGCTATTTATAAAGTGGCCAAGTGTATCATATTTTTTATTTATTTATTACTTCAAAATAATGGCCACCACTTACCATAGCCTCTCCTTCTCCTTGTGCTTCGGATTATCACACCCAGCCCATAGCCTTTCCAAAATTATGCGAGAGTTGCCCACAGCCTCATGATCAGCATCATCATACCAAGACGGCCATTCCAAACCTGAAAGATTCTCAATCTCAAGCATAAAAGCAATTATATTTTGCTGGCGTCGCGTGAGGGATTTCAACATTTACAATCTGAATTGAGCTCTCTCTCCATCTAAACCAGCATATCTACATTATTCTCACCAGAAGCTCATCAAAACCCATCATTAATATCCTCATGCTCATCCACCTCTTATTTACACACATCCCAGACACCTTCTTGACGGCTAAAAAACTCATACAAATAAAAACTCCAAGTCCCCAGTAGCTGTTCCGAAGAAAAATGCATTCACTGACTCACTCCAAAGCCATTTTGTCTGTACACTTGCCAAGGCATTCAGGGCAAAATTTATTTGCAAACCATCCACACCATATGTACACTGACTCAAAACAGCTTTATAGAAAAAAACCTGACAGTGTGCTCCAAGCTTCATGGCTCCAATGGCAAGCTTCACAGCTTCTCTTCACAGCTTCTTCTCCCTCTTCACTCACTCACTCATAAACCCTATTAAACAGCACAAGGCTCTGATACCATGTTGAAAGAGCGGTAGAGGGGGGAGGAGACACACACACAGGAGCAAACCCTAATGTATATTGCAAACCCTAACTATAGAGGGAAGCCATGTCCACTCTCACAAAAAGCATAATGCCATAATCCATAATCCACACAACACACTATGAGGTGTCCACACTCATCTAACCCTAGCTAATGTCCACATACTATGACCAGCTGGACACGCGGTCATTTATGTCTCACACATGTTCCTACCTAATCTGCCAGCATATAGCATAGCTGGCTCACACTGACATCGAGCTTGAATATCAATAGATGTTTGGATGTAGATATGGATGTGGATGTATGAATGTGAATGTGGATGTGCGGATGTATGAAAGTAGATGTGGATGTGGATGTGGATGTATGAATGTGAATGTGGATGTATGCATGTGGAAGTGGATGTATGGATGTGGATATGGATATGTATGTACGAATGCGGATGTGGAAGTGGGAGGACATCTCACGTAGCAAGGTCAATCGAGGTCTTGACTAGCCTCGGTTTGATTTAAATGGTGAGCTTCCGGTACGGTGGATGAGGGACCAAGGAAACGTCCTATGAGTGAAGCGCTAGGTCACCTGCGAAGGATCCTAGAGGGTGCTGACCATACGATGCTTGGGCTCTGGGTCGCCGAAGATACCCACACGTGCGTCGTGGAAGATATTGGAACAAGGATTAAGAGTTGTTTTTCTAAAATCGGGCATGGATCTGGTTGATTGACCTTGCTGGTCCTCAACGAATGAGTCCATGGCTCTCTTATATGGATCTGTTGATTGATCTTGCTGATCTTCAACAAGGATTCCATCTTGATTTTTATATGTGAAGATATTATCGGGTACTATGAGCTAGGAACTATTGAAAAGGACCCTGAGTGAATAGGTGGTGAGCATTCTAGTTGCCAATGATGCCATAAGTACACCGATGAATGAATGATTGGAAATATGGATTCAACCAGAGATTTCGAGGATTGTCATCAGTGACATATTGGTTTCATTAAAGGATTGTTTTAAAG
Organism: Cibotium barometz; assembly: GCF_041138505.1. Classification (NCBI taxonomy): domain Eukaryota; kingdom Viridiplantae; phylum Streptophyta; class Polypodiopsida; order Cyatheales; family Cibotiaceae; genus Cibotium; species Cibotium barometz. Next base: position 62,489,942 of record NC_141053.1, on the reverse strand, counting down.
TTAGTTGATGCTGAGAAAAAGGCAATTTCATATTGGGTGTGTAAGTGGTGTGACTAGTTTTATGCTTGCATGAACTTCTGGCTAGGGGGCCTGGGAACTCTTTTCCCTAGTACCCGGGACAAAACCTAACCAAATTCCTAATTGGATCCCATCACTATAGTGGTTGGGTGGTTGGCTAACCCATGGGACTGGATGGGGTTAGGCTGGACTGATGGATCCGTAAATCGAGACTCAATTTCCGTTATTACGATAGGTAAAGTAAATCTCGGATAGTACAATTGTTCTATGGATAGGAATCAACGGTTGTGCCTCTTGATGGGGAAAAAAGTGTTGATCCCAATGATCCAAGTGCAAGTTTCTTCCTTGATCTGATCAAGTATCTTTATAGGTGCAGTCGGATCAGTTTGATTAGTAATGGTCTTGACTACGTTAGAGTAAAGAGTTATCCTGGTGGAATCGCCCGTGCTTTCTGGGTAAAGGAAGTTTTTCTGAGTTCGGTTTTGGAAAAACCGACGGATTAGTCTCTTGTCCGGATATCCGTGGGCGAGGCCCCGAGTGTGGTACCCTACCCCGCGCAAGAAGTATTACTTCTGCTGCTGCTGGCACCCCGAATCCATTGCATGGTAGGGACAGGGATCCCACAAGGGAAGTTTTTTCGGGTTTGATTTTGGAATAAACCAAGGGATTAGTCTCTTGTCTGGATATCCTTGGGCGAGGCCCCGAGTGAGAGGCTCTACCCTACAGAAGAAGTGCTACTTCTGCTGCTAGCACCCCCAAATTCGTTGCGCAGAGGGGGCAGGGATCTTTTAGCTGGTATCAAAACAAATTGGCTAAAGTGGATCAACCAAGAAGCAAGAAATGTCAAGAATTTATGAAGTACCAATAAAAGATTGTAATTGTGTGATGAAATTTATACAAATTGATATTCAAAACAAAAAATCATAAATTGGTAATTGGGTCTTTAGATGGAAGTACCATAATTGTATGGAATCCCTGACTTACTTGAGGCCTAGACCTTATAACTCCAAGGATCGTGACTACCCGTATATACCGTGGGTATATCTGTAGCTCTTTACTGACAATAATTACGAGTAAATCTAAACCTTGAAATTATAAGCAAAAATGCTATCCAGAGGATGAATTCAAATGGTGGTTGATATGATTTTAGAATTCTAGTTGAGAATTGATGAGTTGATTTGGATTCTGATTGAAAGATAATGATTCCTGAATTCTGGTTGAAAGATAAGTTGAACAAAGCCACAATGAGGATGAATGGGACAAATCCCAGTGTGATAATATTGGTAACTAGAATTGTTGAGATTCAAGCTCGATATCAGCATGTGCCAGCTATGCTATGTGCTGGCATGTTAGGTAGCAGCATGTGTGAGACATAAATGACCATGTCCAGCTGGTCATAGTGTGTGGACATTAGCTAGGATTAGCTGAGTGTGGACACAACACAATAGTGTGTCTTGTGTATTATGGATTATGGCTTTATGCATTGTGTGAGAAGGGAGATGGCTTCCCTCTATGGTTAGGGTTTGCAATATACATTAGGGTTTGCTCATGTGTGTGTGTCTCCTCTCCCTCTACCTGTTTTTCAACATGGTATCAGAGCCTGGTGCTCTCTATTAGGGTTTATGAGTGAGTGAGAGAAGAGGGAGAAGAAGCTCTGAAGCTTGCCATTGATGCTGTGAAGCTTGGAGCACACCGATTTCTATCAGATCTGAGAGCTTGGCCTACCGGGTAAGGTCTACTAAACAATATACATTAGGTTTGCAATATACATTAGGGTTTGCTCGTGTGTGTGTGTGTCTCCTCTCCCTCTACCTGTTTTTCAACATGGTTAGGGTTTGCGATATACATTAGGGTTTGCTCGTGCGTGTGTGTCTCCTCTCCCTCTACCTGTTTTTCAACATGGTATCAGAGCCCGGTGCTCTCTATTAGGGTTTATGAGTGAGTGAGAGAAGAGGGAGAAGAAGCTGTGAAGCTTGCCATTGATGCTATGAAGCTTGGAGCACACCGATTTCTATCAGATCTGAGAGCTTGGCCTACCGGGTAAGGTCTACTAAACACCCTTGAGCGGATTGCAGGTGATTCAAGCACAAACAAGGCAAATTAGGGTTGCCCAAAGCAAAAGAAAATTCTGGTTTTTTGGAAGCTTTCCATTGAAGCTTGGAAGCGGTGATGTATGGTGAAAATAGATGCAAATTTGGCAAAGAAACATATATGTGACAAGGATGAATGTATTGGCAACTCATGTGCAAGCCCTACACTAAATTTGGAGCAACTATGATGCATTTGAGTGATTGAAAATTACTGGTTTTGAAGCTCTCACAAAGCAGAGAAAAAGAGTCACTTGGTGGATGAAATTAATCCTAGTTTTTTGCAAAAATCATAACATTGATAGATTGTACACTTGCTTGGAGTGTTAGGCAACATTATATGCCATCAATTGACAATTAAATCAACCCAAATCCTCTCTATAGTAGGCGGCGCAACTTCTACAGAGAAACAGAGCAGTTTTTTCAACTATTTGCTGCTAAGCGGAGGACTCAAATCAACTATTGTGTCTGATAAATTCCAAAATTGGCTTAGCAATTGTGTGGTACATACAGTTGAGAAGAAGCTACATGTTTGGTTGGAGAAATTATGATCTATGGAGCTGGAAATGAGCTGATTAAACAGGCTATTTACTATGTGATTGATTTTCTAATTACTCTCTCATCTTAAACAATTGGTCTAATTACTTTTACATGGAGTTAGTGGACATCATTGCTAAGCTAATGAATTCTTGGTCTCTCAATTCAAACAAGCATTGAAGAAATTAGAGCCATTTTACTACTAGTTTTTCTAGTTTTTCTCAAAACAAGAAGGGGGTTTGATAAAATTGGTATGTACGCACCTTGGTTGGTGTTGATATTCAACATTGATCTTGTTTAGGTGTCAATGCAAGTTATTCACACTTGATTGAACCACTACATTGCAATTTGGAGCCTTGGAAAGGGCGACAAAACAGGGTACCTTTGGACTGCATATGCCAGTTCATTTTGGATGCATACAGTTTGATTTTCTACATCAAAAGTGAAGTTTGTTGACTACTTTGGAGTACCTGGAACACTTATTAGAGTGTGGTTGAGCTGAGAAAGACTCGTTTACAGATTTGGACATGTGCGAAAGGTGCATTTACATTGAGCAAACATGTCAGATAACCCAGTACAAATTGTGGGTGAAAAATTGGATAGGAAGAACTTCCAGGCATGGAAGTACAGGATCAAAAGCTTTCTGAAGGAAAAAGGTTTTTGGAATCTTATTACAGGTGTGGAGCCAGAGCCAGAACTACCCCAACAACCTACATAGCAATAGGTTATAGCTCACAACAAGCAGCAATGGTCAGAAAGAGCATACAAAGTTTTGCATTATCTATCTATATGTATCTCGGATGCTATACTCATACATATACATGATGATGAGAATCCCAAGGATGCATGGGATAATTCAAGTGATGGGGTCAATAAAGTCTCTAGGGGCATTGCTCGATGCAGGGTAGTTCTACCATCTTCATATACTAGGGGGCCTAGATATATGCATCAATTGTACCAAGATTCAATGGTAATTGTTAGGAAGATGGGTAAACCTGACCTGATTATTGCCTTCACTTGCAATCCTAAGTGGGATGAAATAACCAATGCCTTACTGCCTAGTTAGGTTCCCCAAGATTGACCTGACTTGATAGCTCGGGTCTTTTATGAGAAACACAAGGACATGATACACTTATTGGTGAAAAAAGCAATATTTGGAAAGGTGTTGGGATTGTTTTTGTTATTGAATTTCAAAAAAGAGGCCTGCCACCACATGCACATATATTATTGATATTAGAAAGTGGAAGTAAACCGGTTGAGTTTTATAATAAAAAATATCCAATATGCATCTTTCTATGCATAGAAATTAATTCTAATGGAAATAACACTTTTATAATAAAAATATTTCTAATATGCATTTTCTATGCATAGAATGAAAATAACACTTTTAGAATACACAAACGATGGGGATTACTCTTTTTGAATAATAAAAGATAAAACTTATTTCACAAAATTTAAGAAAATTTTACCATAACCTCCTTTGTATGGCTGCCCATTTTTCAATTTTTTTTCATTCTCAAGTTACTTAGAAATTATCCCAAATGGTTTAAAATATTCTAAACTAATCAAATTTCACTTTTTAAAGAGAAATAATATGAAAAGTTTAATTCTAAGAATTTGATTACATATCTAGGATAAAGAAAAGCTGAATTCAAGAATGAAGAGAGGGGGAAAGCCTTTCCAACAAGGCATAATATCATTTTTTATTTTAAAGAAAATAAAAATTAGAAAACCATTAAATGGAATAAAGAAAACAAAAATTAGAAATCCATTAAATGGAATAAAGAAAAAGTAGGATTTGTAGCATTTTTGTAAGCTTTCCTTTGGCTTGATGGTTTGAGGGATCCACTCTTGTTTGCAACAAGAGTGGCCACCAATTCTTTTGAAGAGGAAATGGTCAAAAACTAATGAATTATCAATAAATTCACTGTTTTTGGCTCTGAGAGTAGAGTAACAGTGCATAAAACACTATTAAGCTTCTACAAAGGGGGAGGCTTCTATTTATAGGAAAAAGTGAGCTTCTAACCAAGCAAATTGATTCTAGAATTTTCTAGATTAGTTTGGTCAAATTTTGACCATTTTTGGGTCAGTTTAGTTCACTTTTTGGATCCAGTTTTGAATTAGGAGAGAGGAGAGATGAAAAGGAAAAATCCAAATTTCGTTAATCTGAACACAACAAGATAAATTTGTTGAACTCTAAAGAAAGAGATTTCAACAAATGAAAACACCGACACTCATCAAAACATCAGGCTATAAGAAGTTTATCTAGAGAATGCCCACACAATAACTTTAAATGTATTTAGAAAATGAGATTGTCTTTGAATGTTGAGGTCAACATGGTAAGTGATGTAAGCAAAGCAACAATCTTGAGCCCAAATTTTTCCATAAGATAATATATGTGAGGGATCGTTAGCGTCTCATACCACCATGATACCACCCATACATACCTTAATAATTTGAAACTCCCTAGTATACCATCTAGGAGATATGAATAAAATCCTTTATAAAAGAAATAAGATGGCCTTATCCCAAACTTTCACATACTAAAACCGGTCTCTATATTCCTGAGACCACATAAAGGGATAACTCTTTCCGAGTACATCATTAGAAAAGAATTTTGAATTGTTGGCGCCTTCTTTCTAACGAAAACTACCCAATAAACAATAAAGTTAGGGTAGAAAAATAACTCATAAAGGTGCCTACTTCATGAGAGGGAATCCCCACTCTGAGGTGTCAAAAATTCATTTTTTTAGTATTTCCTTTGGTCCTTCGTCCACAGAAACTGCAATCCTTGTATTGTAAGAGATTGTCTTCTCAACATCCCAAGTGGTTGAACTCTGATCTGGTCTGCCATCCTTACTTGAAATGGCGCTGGCTCCAATTTGACATTCTTCATCTTCAAGAATTATGATTCTGACAAAATGTTGACTCCAGATCCATCATCCAATAAGACCTTTGAAAACCGCCGATTGTCAAAATCTAGCGGAATTGTTGGAATAGTGAAATCCACATCTTCAAGACTAATCTGATGACTTTCCACACTCTGGTCCAAAACATCCATTATTTCTGCAACCTTTGACTTTTCCATGGCCGAATAAAGTCGATCCCTGAAAATTGGGACCAACGAAAGCAACTGATCCAATGTAAAATGCATAGGAGTATTCCAATAACTCTTGAAACAGTGCTTCAAATTTTTCCCCCTTATTCTCCATCCTTTTCAATGACTTCTTCTTTTTCATCTGAATGTGTTCATCATCCTGTGCTTCCACAATCCCCTCTGCTACTTCATCACGAACAACTTTTTGCTCCTCCCAATCTAATGGTGACTTCAACCTTGCTTTAGACCGTGTAACCGCCAGCACTTTTGAATCCTGTATGCCACTTTGAGAACATTCATATGTAGGCGCACAATCCGCCAACACTTCCTTTACTCCATGTTCCTAAGAAATCTCCACATTCACCAAATTGCTTTGTGGAGGTTTATTTATTTTCGCTTGCTGAACAAGTGGCGCAGGCAATTGAGGTAATGACTAAGTAGGTCTTGGCTGATTCCACCCTTGCGGATTCCATCCTTGCGGATTCCAATTCTGTTGATTCCAACCTTGCTGATTCTAATTAGTTGGTTGCTACCAATTTTGCTGTTGAGGCCAGCCTTGTGGGCTGGTTCCAATTTCCTCCCCATGGTGGTCTAGAATTCTGCCATCCTCCAGACCTTGATCGTCCTCCTTGATTGAAATTTCCCCTGAATGGTGGTCTCCCTGGTGATCTCCAATTCAAACATGGCTGAGCTGCCTCTGCCATCCTTGAGAATTGAATGGCCTCTGTTGGTCCGATGCTTCCGGTAAAATCCCATGAGCATGTGTCACATTTTGCTGCATCTTCTGCTATATTCTTTTAGGAACTGCTCCCTTAAAATTTGGATTGTACGAGTAATCTTTTGTCTTATGACCATCCTTGAGACAAATTTCACAATGATCTGTCTTGCTTCCTAATTCCTTCTGAATTCCCATCTGCTTTAATTTCTTTTCCACTGACTTACTCTTTGTCTTCTCCTATGACTTCTTACCTGACTTCCTCTTATGTTTGTTTTTCATATCCTCCTCGTCATCTGACTCCAAATCACTATCCGAATCATCATCACTACTTGATTGTGAATCTGTATCCGAATTTGTATCAGAATCTGACTCTGAATCGTCATCGAATCTTCATCACTTGACGGATTTTGGATAAGTATGTCATCCATAAGACACAGGAGGAAGTGTTTTGTCAATTTGCGGAAAGCAGTTCTGGACGGGTGTCACAGTTGAAGTCAGCAGAACATGATGGAGATGAGAAGGTGGATGTAGCTAATGAGGATGCAGATATTGCACCAAAGGAAGCAATTTCTTAGAGCAAAGTTTTTGTAGTATGACAAATTGATGGACAAAGATTCCAGAGTTAAGGAGGATGACTTACAAGATCTAAACTTAGGATCAGCAGAAAATCCGAAGGTTGTCAAAGTCAGTGTCAATTTGGATGAGGAGTTCAAAGATGATCTGAAGAAATTGCTGCAGGAGTTTATGGATGTGTTTGCTTGGGAAAATTCTGATTTGAAGGATATGGATCCTCAGGTGTACAAACATCAGATTAATCTCAAGGAGGATGAGGTGCCAGTTATTCAGCAAAGGTACCGAATGAATCGAAATTATGCCAAATTGGTCAACTTTTGAATGTGGGTTTCATCATGCCAGTAGATAAAGCAGAGTGGTTATCACCAATTGTGGTGGTGCCAAAGAAGTTGGACAAAATCCGTGTGTGTGGATTACAGAAAACTGAATGCGGCAACCATTGCAGATCCATTTCCATTGCCATTTATTGATTCTATTTTGGATGATGTCGTAGGGCATGAAATGTATAGTTTTCTTGATGGATTTTTTGGGTATAATCAAATTCCAATGGCAAATGAGGATATTTAGAAGATAGCATTTATCACTGTGAATGGGGAGCATTTGCTTACATAGTAATGAGTTTTGGTCTGAAAAATGGACCACCTTCATTTTCAAAAGCAGCTTTTAAAACATTTGAGCCATACTTGACAGAGTTCATGCGGATTTTTATGGATGACTTTTCAGTCTTTGGAGAAAAGGTTAAGCATTTGGAATATTTGAGGAAGTGTTTTGAGGATGTTTAGAATGTCTTTGAATCCGCACAAGTCTGCAATTGCAGTTCAAAAAGGAAAGTTACTTGGCCACATTATTTCATAGGATGGGATGTCAATTGATGCTGACAAAATAAGTGCAATTCAGAAGGCAGCAGCACCAGATAATTTGAAGGCAGTGACGCAGTTTGTTGGTCAAATTAAATGGCATAACTGTTATCTGAGATATTTGGTAGATGTAAGTGCACCTTTGAGTCATTTGATGAAGAAGGATGTGGATTTTGTGCGGGGTGAAGCTCAGGAAAAAGCTTTTCAGATCATTAAGCAGATGTTGGTAGTATCAACTATTCTTCAACCACCAAATTGGAAGTTGCCTTTTCATGTTTATGTGGATGCATCAGATATAGGAGTTGGAGCTGTTTTGATGCAAGAGAAGGTTAAGGGATGGTTTAGACCAGTGTACTATGCAAGCACGATGCTGAAGCCAGCTGAAAGGAATTACACTGTCACAAAGCGTGAAGCTAGGGGGATGGTTTTTGCATTGCAAAAATTCAGACACTATTTGTTGGGGAATAAGGTTGTCTTTCATGTTGATGATCAAGCTCTGTTGTTTCTGGTAAAGAAGCCAAAGTTGGAAGGGAGGCTTGCAAGATGGATGCTTTTGTTGCAGGAATTCAATTATATAGTGGTACATACTCTAGGAAATCAACATGCAGTGGCGGATTATTTGAGTAGGCTGGAAAATGTGTTGGAGACACCAGGAGTGTCAGATGAATTGCCAAATGCAGAATTGATTCAGGTGGAAGGACATTCATATGACAACTAGTATGATTAAATGGTTCAATTTTTGACAGATGGGGTGTTACCTTTTAACATGACAGTAGATCAGAGGAAGAAATTTGCCTTAAGAAGTAGGCCATTTTTTATAATTGTCGGAGCTTTGTACAGAAGAGGAGCGGATCAAATCATTCACACAGATGTGTTCCGGATGAAGCAAGTGTGGCTAGATTTTTGTACAAGATCATGACTAGGTTTGGATGCCCAATAGAATTGGTGTCGTATCAGGGTGTGCATTTTTTGAATTCAGTCATCAAGGAATTAACATCCAAGCATATGATTCTTCACAAGAAGTCTACTCCATATCACCCACAAGCAAATGGGCAGGCGGAAAGCACAAATAAGGTGCTGGTGGATTTTAAAGAAAATTGTCGTAGAAAATAGAGTGGATTGGGATGACAAGCTAGATTGAGCATTATGGTCATTCCGGATAGCATACAAAGTGGCAACAGGTATGACACCATTCAAACTGGTTTATGGAATTGAATTAGTTGTTCTTATGGAATATGTGATACCTAGTTTGAGGCTAGCAGTTCAGCATAGATTGAGCCCAGAGGATTCAGTATTGCGCAGGCAAATGGCATTATTGAAATTGGAGGAGGATAGAATTCACAGTGCATATGTGGCAGAAGTAAGTCAACACAGAAGACAAGCATGGATGACAAGACAGGTGAAGTTCAAGATTTTTCAGAAGGGTGATTGGGTAATGATGTATAATTCAAAGTTGGGACCACACCCAAGTAGCAAGCTCTCCTTACTCCCTAGATTGGCAAATTGCAACAGGCAGTAGAGGGAAGGGCCAAGACTATTACTTTTATTCTAAACAAGCTTGGGGAGATGGCAGCGGATAAGAAATTTCTTCCAGTAATACAGAAGCAAACTACACAAACCTCGGCAGGAAAAAGTCTGGCTGGAGTGTTTTCTGTGCAAGATGCTATTGAAAGTTTGGTGGATCTAAGCAGATTTATCAACAACCAGGAAGCAATGATTGCAACTTTGGAGGCTAGGAAGATTGATCCGGAGCAGCTTGCCATTTTGGAAAGGGAAGTGCAGGGTCTGCAGGACCAAGTTAGATACAGCATGCAAAGAAAAGATAGAATTGGAGGATAATTTGTCAAAGATTGGTCCTGAGATGCAGATGAAGATGGAGGAATTACTTCAAACAACCTTGGAATTTGGAACTTGGGCTGACAGCTTGAAGTTGGCTATGGATGATTAGTTCAAAGTGTTGTGGATATTCCAATTAGATGGAAGCTGTAGTCTATAGGCGACATCATTAATCTTTTGAAGGATTTTAAATGGCCCATAATATAGACTAGGCGCTAGCTTCACTGCAGGGAAATTTTTCACACTTTTTAATCGCTATTTTTCAATTCTCAAAAGTACATAATCACCTTCTTGAAATGAAAAATCTTTACGCTTCCTATTTGCTTGAGATGTATACTTCTCTTGAGCTCTTGCAATACAATCACTCACTTCAGATAAAATGCGATCAAAGTCTCTAACATATTGGTCGATAGCTTCAATCTTATGGGAGAGTCTAGTAGCCGGAATAGGCAAAGCTCTACCATAGATGATCTCAAATGGTGCTCGACCAGTAGCAGTATGAGGAGTATTATTATAAGAAAATTGGAGTAGGTGTATGTACTTATTCGATGCACTAGGTTGTTGGGAAACATAGGCTCTAAGCATATCTAAGATAGTGCTATTTGTGACTTCGGTCTGTCCATTTGATTCTGGATGGAAAGCCGTGGAAAAATCTAACTTAGTGCCTAAGTTAGAGAAAAGAGCAACCCAAAAGTGACTACAAAATTTAGAATCTCTATCAGAAACTATCACTTTGGGTAGTCCATGATGAACAAAGATTTGCTTGACAAATATGTTCGCGGCTTGCTGAGAAGTTAGTGTCTTTTTACATGGAATGAAATAGGCTTGCTTACTAAACCTGTCCACTATTGTCCAAATCATGTCATGATGACTGGAAGTAGTAGGAAAGCTAGTAATGAAGTCCATAGACACTTGTTCCCATGGTCTATCAGGAATGGGTAAAGGCATAAGCAATCCTAAAGCTTTGCCTTTGTAGCTTTTAATTGCTTGACAAATGTTACATTCAGCTACAAATTTAGCTACATCATTCTTCAAATGAGGCCAAAAGAATTCTCGAGAAACTACTTGAAGTGTTGTGGAAACTCCTCTATGTCCCACAAATGGTGGTTGGTGCATCTCTTCCAGGACAAGTTGTCTATAAGGTTGAGTAACACATAATCTTTTCTCAAAGAAAAGATAGCCATCATTATGAGAATAACTTCCTTGAGGTGTCCAATTGTTTTCACGCAATTTGATCCATATTTCAGAAAAATATCGATCAACTTTATAAGTTTCTTTCATAAGTACAAATGGTTCACTTTCAATAATGAAAATGTTGTTGATATTTGGTCTTCGACTCAAAGCATCGGCAACAAAATTTTCTTTTCCAGGTTGGTATTGAATCATAGGTTGGAAACTTTGAATGAAAGATGCCCATTTGATGTGCCTATCTGAAATAAGGAGTTGCGTAAGCAAATGCCTAATGCTTTGTTGATCCGTCTTGATAAGAAATTCAGAACCCATTAGGTAATGCTTCTAGATTTTCAAAGCATGCACTACTGCTACTAATTCTTTGTCATATGTGCTATAATTTTGCTCTGCAGGCTTAAGCTTTCTACTTTGATAAGCAATAGGATGGTTGTCTTGCATAAGCATAGCTCCAAATCCTTTGCCACTAGCATCAGTCACACTACTATAAAGAATGGTCTTTGAAAATTAGGTAGTGTTAGAACTAGTGCTTGTGTTAAAGCATTCTTGAGTGTTGCAAAAGATTTATCTTGCCTTTCAGTCCAATTGAAATTTATAGCTTTCTTAAGGAGTTCAGTCAAAGGATGAGCAATATAAGCAAAATTCTTGACGAACTTCCTATAATAATTACATAGGCCAAGAAAAGATCTAAGATCATGTATGTTTCTAGGCGTAGGCCAAGAAGCTATACACTCAATTTTCTTAGGATCTACGCGAATCCCTTCAGCCGACACTATATGACCTAAGTATTCAATCTCTTCTTGAAAGAAAGAACTCTTTTCAGGATTGACATACAATTCATTTTCTCTCAAAAGGTTGAACACTTGTTTCAAGTGTTGTTCATGCTCTTGTCGATCCTTGCTGAAAACAAGAATGTCATCAAAGAACACTATAACAAAACTTTGAAACTTAAGGAATATGCGATTCATCATACGACTGAAAGTAACTGGAGCATTGGTCAAACCAAATGGCATAACCAAAAACTGATAGTGACCAGTTTGGGTTCTAAAAGCTATCTTGAATATGTCAGATTCAGTCATACGAACTTGATGATACCCAGACTTTAGATCAATCTTGCTAAAGATCTTTGATCCTCTAAGCTTGTCAAGAAGATCATCTACCCTAGGAATAGGATATCTGTTCTTGACAATAATCTTATTCAATGCACAGTAGTCTACACACATTCGGTAAGTTCCGTTATTCTTCTTAACAAGAAGTACTGGAGCTCCAAAAGATGAACTACTAGGTCGAATAAGACCTCTCTCTAGCAAGTCTTCGATTTGGTTTTGGATTTCTTTTTGCTCTAAATTGTTGACTCTATAGGGAGCTTTACAAGGCGGAGAATTTCCATTCAATAAGACAATACTATGATCCTCAAGCCTAGACTTAGGTAATCTTGGAGGTAGATCTTCCATGAAACAGTCACTAAATTTGGAGATAAAAAGATCAAACTTTGGACTTTTGGATGTGTAAGACTCAACATCAAGCTGGTTAACCCATACCATATAAGTCTTGTATCTTTTTCTTAGAGCTCTCTTTGCTTGAGTGTGACTCAACAAAGGACTCATTTCTCCTTTGACTTGACACTGGAGGATAATATTTTCATTGTCCTTCCTTAGAGAAATGCTATGAGTGTCATAGTCTATAATAGGGTTGTACTTGTGTCTCCAAGGCATACCCAAAATTATATCTACCCCTTGTAAAGATGCAACTAAGAAATCCCTCTTTTCTGTTAAAGGCATGATGCATAAATCCAAACCTTTCACCTCTTGCATGCAATTATACTTTGTTCCAGTAAATGCTGCTTTGACTTTATAGTGCGTAGGTGAAGAATGAAGATTTAATGCTCTAAGTGCCTTTTCAGAAATGAAATCATGTGTACTACCATCATCATGCAAAATAAGAACTTCATGTCCATTTATTGTTCCTTTTATTTTAAGCAAAGAATGAACATGAGGTTTACCTTCTTGTTCTGAGTAGTCTAGATCGGAGTTACCCTCTTGCTTGAATGATTCTTCTTCATTGTCGTCTTCTTCAATCATATTGACTCGAGCTGCTACTGCTTGCTGGTGTTGAATTCTTGGTACGCTCCGGACAATTCGGGGCTATATGTTCTTCTTTGTGGCACTTGAAACAGTTGATAGGAGATGCCTTCGGTTTTCCACCATTGACTTTCTTATTGGTACTGATGTTGCCTTTAGTCTCGTCCTTGCCTTTGTCATAACCTGGTTTATACATCTTCTTTGAAGCATAAAAAGATTTAGTAAATGATTTAGAAGAAGTACCCTCATGTGCTTTAATCTCTTTAGGAAAACCATTTTTACGTTCGGAATTAGTTGCCAAAGATATTGCAGAAGATAGTGAATGAGGTCGAAACATATTCACATCGGCCCTAATGGTAGATCTAAGACCCGAAATGAATTTCCTCTTTTGGTCCTTCTCGCTAACTCTATCCACAACCTGCACCTGTAATAAAGTATTCCAGAACTTTTCTACATACTATGACATAGTTTTCTTTTCCAGTTGATGCAAAGTGTCCCATTGGTGCCTAACTTTAGACTTGAATTGTGAGGGTAAAAAGTGCTTTTTAACTAGCCGTCCGTTGAAATCTTTTCCAAGAATATGGCTTGTCACGACCTTGCTTTATTACACTCCACCATAAAGCTGCACTGTCTACCAAATGATTGACTGCACATTTAATCTTATCACTCTCTGAAAATTTTTCTCTTGAAAAATAGTCATCTAGTTGACTAAGCCAAGCTAGAATGACCCTAGCATCCTTCTTTCCGTCATAATTTTGAAATGTGAAAGCTTTCCGACTAATCTTAGATTCTTTTTGTGACCTTTGTGCTTGCAATGTAGCATTCATAGCCCTTTGAATAGTGTCATCTTCGTCATCAAAAGATAGCGAAGAGTCACGCTTGCATCTACGACTCGTGAGCTATCTCTCCAATTTAATACGCTTCTCTCTCTCTTCTACAATTTGATGTTGTAAAGAAAGGAGTTGCTCTTGAATTGATGGCGAGATAGGAAAATCTACCATAGTGCTTGTGTAAATGATGTAGATAAATAAAATTTTATTTTATTTGATGTAAAAAAATAAAGCGAATGTAAGTACTTATCTTGTTTTTCTCCCGCAATTTGATCTTGGTTGAAGCTGAACAAAGACGCTGTTCAATGGCTGAATTGAATTCTCGTCGCTTCAAACAAATCCCGAACGATTCCGCGTGATTCACAAAACTTGGCTAGTCGAATTGTTGATGAAATAATTTTTTGCACTTTGAAACTTGCTGAAACACTCCTGTAAACCTTGCCCAATCTCTGTAATATTTTCTGAAATTTTTCAAAATTTTTCAGAAATGATTTTGGAAATTTTTGGCCTTTTCTAGGCAAATTTTAAGCCTTTTAAAACCTGTAAATCACTTTTTTGCACCCAAAAATTTTAGAATTGGAAACCTTTTTGAATTTCTCTTCAAATTTAAAAAATAGGAGGAGTAAAGGCCAAAAAGGTGATGTGACTTGCATGGGGTTTGGGAAAAGTAAGATTAGATTAACTTTTGGTTTAGTGATTGATTAGGCTGGGGATTAAGCACTTTGGGATTTTTTAAATCACATCCACACGCCGATTTGCGCGGCAGGCTGCCGCCTTGTGCCTTCTTCATGAATTTCTTTTTGTGATTTTTTTTGATGGCTTATACACAGATAAATATGCTCCGTCCATTATAGATTTGCTAGTGCTTGAAGCTTTCTAATTTCTGAGAGAATCCTGTGAGGTTTCTGGCTATGGAGATTTCATCCATGTGGTCAGATTTTGATTTCTCTGAGTATTTAGAAAAACCACTTTTTGATAGAGAGGGATGGTTTTGTAGGGTGGTGAGTGGGTTTGAGAGTAGATCTAGTTTTGAATTTTTGACCTTTGGGTAAAGACCTACAAAGCACCCTTCTGTCCAATGGATAAATTCCTGCACTTTCTTGATTTTTGAGAAGATGAAGCCCTTTTCTACCTTCTCCACAAATCTCCTAGCCCAAGCTCTGATACCACTGCAACTGGAATCTTATTCTAGGATAGATTGTGGAAGAGTAGAGAATTCACAAGAATTGATTCAACCATAAAAACCAATGCTTTGCAAGCTTCAACTAAATCAAATTAATTGAAATTCAAACACAACAAAATTAAAATACTTAGCTCAATAGACCATGTTGGGTGCAATCTTCCCCCCTCTTGTGCGTGGCCTTCCCCCACACAAGAGTATTTTTTTATTAGCTTTCTTTCCACCAAAATTAGGCCATAGCCCCCAAAATATACAAAATGTGCTTTTAGAGAGCACGGCACTCTTCTTTTACAAAAATAGAGTGTATAATATTGGGACTAGGGTAAAGCCATAGGCTTTAATAAATTCCACATTATAAATGTATCTTTCCTAAAGTTCAAAATGGAAAAATCATTTGCTAAGGTTGCAAGCTACTATGCTTGCCCAAAAATGAAATGTGATGAACCAAGACATTTCTTCCAAAGTAAACTCTTCAATTCCCATAGTCTTCATCACCTGAAAATATAAGCCCAATTAATAATTAAATTAATCCCACAAATATTAAACAGGCACAAATCATAACCAACTCATGACTACCAGGCGTAAGTACCCCAGGAATCACCTTGCCATACAAACCTAACTGAAATAATCATAGATGGCCTCAAACATACGTCATATACTGCACGTATTAATATTTATAGTGGTATCACCCACGATATTAACCTAGCCGGCATGATGCAAGAGTAACCTAGGTGTCCCTAAATAACTCAAGAGGGGATAAATAATATTTTTCTAGAGGACTTAAAATATATTCTCATGACATCGACATACGCATGGGTGTCCTAGCAACCGCAAGCCCGTGCATCACCTGGTCAGAACCCTCTAGGATCCTACTTAGGTGTCCTAGCACTTCACTCAGGTACCGCTTCGTCGATCCTTGAAAGATCCCTGCCACCTCTGCGCAATGAATTTTGGGGTGCTAGCAGCGGAAGTATCACTTCTTGCACAAGGCAAAACCTCTCACTCTCTCGAGGCCTCCCCACCCACGGATATCCAGACAAGAGACTAATCCCTTGGTTCTTCTAATACCAAACCCGAAAAAACTTCCCTCACCCAGCAGACATAGGTGATTTCTCCATGATATTTTTATTCTAACATAGTCAAGAGCTTTAACTAATCAAACTAATCTGACCAAACTCATAAGTCACATGGTCAGATCAAGGAAGAAACTTGCACTTGGATCATAGAGACCAACGCTTTTTTTCTCATCAAGAGGCACACCCGATGATTCTTTTCTATAGAACAAAGACTATCTGGGATTTACTTCATCTATCGTAACATAAAAGAATTGAGTCTCATTTTAGGGATCCATTAGTCCAGCCTAACCCATCCAATCCCATGGGTTAGCCAACGCTCAACCACTGTAGTGATAGGATCCATTTAGAAATTTGGTTATGTTTTGCCCCGAGTATCAGGGAAAAGAGTTCCTAGGCCCCCTAGCCGGTGCTTCAAGAAAACTTCAAGATAGTCACACCACTTACACACCCAATATGAAATCGCATGTTTCACAAATTCAGTTGTTTTACACACCCAATATGAAATTGCATGTTTCACAAATTTAGTTGTCTTTAAAACAATCTTTTAATGACACTATAATATCACTGATCATAATCCTTCAAAATATCTAGTCTAAGTTTCAATTTGCAATCATTCCTTCATCAGTGTACATATGGCATCATTGGCAACTAGAACGCTCACTACCTGTTTGTTAGGATATCGAGCTCATCTAGTGAGGCAGTGGACACTGATGACCCGCTTGGGGGATAGGCCCCACACTTATACCACTAGCATGGTTGGTGAGATCATGGATGATATGAGCCCGTGGGATGACAGGCTATGTGGTGACAGCCATTCTAGAGACTGGCATAGTTATAGCGCCAACATTCTATTACAGAGGTCCTATTTGTATATGCTAAATATTCATCATTTATGGGCGTATTGGGAGTAAACAAATAGCGTAAAAAATCACATTGAGACTTATAAGAGTTTAATGGGATATCCTTGATTGCTATGTTGTACATCACCTACATGACACTCACAATTCTTTGCTTCTCACAGCATTGAGACTTATTTATGGGCGTATTGGGAGTAAACAAATAGCGTAAAAAATCACATTGAGACTTATAAGAGTTTAATGGGATATCCTTGATTGCTATGTTGTACATCACCTACATGACACTCACAATTCTTTGCTTCTCACAGCATTGAGACTTATAAGAGTTTAAT
This sequence comes from Cibotium barometz, assembly GCF_041138505.1. Lineage (NCBI taxonomy): Eukaryota > Viridiplantae > Streptophyta > Polypodiopsida > Cyatheales > Cibotiaceae > Cibotium > Cibotium barometz. The sequence continues at coordinate 62,472,675 of NC_141053.1, read as the reverse complement.
GGGATGTCCTTGATTGCTATGTTGTACATCACCTACATGACACTCACAATTCTTTGCTTCTCATAGCATTGACCATAAGTTTCACACGATACTTTTGAATGGGCATCATTTAGTTGGGTTCACACTATAGAGAACCGTAGTATGTATTTGATTGAGTACCTTTTCATATCATGTGTGTTCTCTTTTAGGGTTTTGTGAGTGTGTGTGTGCTTACAAGAGCTCAAGCTCTCTTCTCCGGGCCTGCATCTTTTCAAGTGGCTGTTTTGCTAAAAGCATCAAGAAGGTATACCCCACCACCGTGAGGAACATACCTAATCCTACCCTCAAAGAGTCATTCAATCTTGTCTTGATTGATGAAGAAAAGAGGCCAAAGGGAGGAGCTGAATCTTCAAATGCAACCACTTCATCGACTATCGAACAAGCTTTGTCACATCAAGTGGTCAAAGTAAGATATGCCCATTGTAAAAAGGTGGGTCATTTGGTAAATAATTGTTGGATCAAATATCCCAAACAAAATGAAATGTAACAAGTGTAAACAAATGGGACATATCACTTCTAAATGTCCTAACAAAGAGTAAGAGGCAAACTTTGTATCAGCCTCTAACTCCGCTGAGAAATTGTTTTAAATCTCAATATAATCACACCTATATTCCAAAACTTGCACGCATAATGTTATAAAGGCATCCTATGTCCAATACCACCTATTCCATTCTTTCATAGTTGGTATTGAGGGGGGGTATTAAGAGACTAGTGTTATGTAAAAGGGGAAGAGAAGGGTGTGTGTGAAGGGACTTAAGGTCCACTAGCTCATCTATTTAAAGGTGGAGCTAGGAGGCATTTTGTATTGAGCAAGGCCTAGTTGTATTCATAAACAACTTAATAAGCAAGATAGTTTTCTTGTATTTTGTGAGTCCCTCTCCTCCACACACTTGATCTATCATGAGCACCATGTTTTCTTAACATTATGGAATCCCTTGCAACTATTGGCCTTTCAGTAGATGATGATGATAAGGTGGAAGTCTGTCTACGTGGTCTCGTGCCACAATACAAGGCGTTCAAGATGTCTATTCAGACTCTGAAAAATATTCCCAATTTCACAGATTTGGTGTCTATGTTGATTATAGAAGAGAAGAGCTTGGGTGAAGACTAACTTCACAAAATAAAAACAGTTCAAAGCAACAGGCCTTCTACACAAGTTTAAGAAGAGGACGAGGTAGAGGAGGCCATGGACACGGCCAAGGAGGTGGCTGAACAGGTAATAAGAATTATGGCTAGCAAACAGCAACAACAACAGTCCTAAAATTCACAACAATAACAACACGCAGGTGGAAGAGGCCAATTCAAAGGTAGGGGAAGTCAAAGAAGTCATGGAAATTGGCAAAGGCAGTATAATGATACACATGGATGCTTTTATTATGGTAAGCTTGGACATGTGTAGGCAGATTGTTAGGCAGATTGTTATAAGAAGCATGCTGACATGTAAAATAGAAAATTGTAGCAAAACAACTATGCATCCTCGAGTAGAAACAATGAGGATAATGAAAGGTTTTTTGTTATGCAGCATGTCGTTAATGCCATGTCAGAAAATGTTAAAGCAGCACATAAAGATGATGTATGGTATGTTGATTCAGCTTCTTTGAACCACATGACAAGTCATGGGGAGTGGTTCAAGGAGATGAAAAACCTTGAAAGACCAGGTTTTGTGAAAACAAGGGATGACACTGCTCATCCAATTGCCCATGTTGGAGCTGTGCCATTGTCTATGCAAGATGGCAAAGTGAAGTGAGAAGAGTGAGGTGTTCACTCATTTTCAGACTTTTAGAGTTATGGTTGAAAAGTAAATAGAGAAACATGTAAATTACCCATTAGGAACTCAATGGAGTCTTTTTGGGCCCTTTAATTTGCCTTGAGGTTATGGAAACGTTTAACTTTTTGACAAATAGGAGCCCGCCATGTAAGCAAAAACCAATGGTTTGTAAGAGAGGTGTAAGAGTGGTCAAAGGGTGCACTTTTTCCCCCAAAAAGGGGAGGGGGCAATTTTACAATTTTCGGACCTCCATAACTTCTACATACAAGCTCCGATTTGAGTGGAGATTACAGATCCGTGATCTACGCATCAAGAGCTTTCCATAGATATGTTACATGATATGGTTTTCTCCGCTAGATTTTAAATTCCATTTTTCCCCCAAAATTCAAATTCGAATAAAGTAGCCGTTTTGAGGCTTCAAATTAGAAAACGTTTCTTCTTAAGAGAAAAGGTTTGACTCCCTTAAACTGCCAAATAAAAGGGCCCAAGAAGACTCCATTGAGTTCCTAATGTAAGGTCGAATGGAGGGGAGAGTACTTCTCCAATGAGTTCTCTGAATTTTTGCAGAAGAATGGTATTTAGAGACAGTTTACATGCAGATACACTCCGCAGCAAAATGGAGTTGCTGAGCAGAAAAACAGGCACATTGCTGAGATTGCGTGAGCATTGATGGGAGAGAAGAATATGCCACATAGCTATTGGGTTGAGGCTGTTTCTACAGTAGTTTACATCATGAACAAGACTCCAACTGCAGCCATACATGATGTAACTCCAACTGCAACCATACATGATGCAACTCCTGAGAGGAGAGGTTTACTGGCAAAAAACCTGATTTGTCTCATCTGAAAGTCTTTGGATGCATTGCATATGTGCATGTGCCAAATGAGCTGAGAACTAAGCTGGATCCAAAAGCTGAAAAATGTGTGTTTATTGGATATTCCCTTGAGCAAAAGGGATACAAGTGTTGTAACCCTACTACACGTGAGTTGAGGATAAGTAGGAATGTTGTTTTTGGTGAAATGAGCAATTGGTATGCTAATAAAAAAGAAGCTGTTGGGGCTGATGTGAGTGGAAATGTGGCTGCACAGAATGCAAGTCAGCAATCACAGTCTTTGAGTGGACCAGGAGAGTCCTCATCTCGTGGTTCAGTTTGATAAACCATGGAGTGGTAGGCTATGTCATAATACCAGTCCTGGAAATGTGATTAGTATATCACATAAAGGCAAAGAGAAAGTGGTTGAGCCCCTTAGTATGCCTGACATTTCTGCAGGGCATTCTCATGTTGATGGAGAGTCTAGTGGTTCCAGAGATGAGTCTTGATGAGGATCTTGGGATACCAGCTATGAAAACACCTAGTGTAAAGAAGGCTATGGAAGCCATGAATGTAAAGCTGTGAAGATCTGGGAGAGTGAAGAATCTTGTGTAGAGGTTTACCTATGATGGTTATGTGGCAAATCACTATGCATACATGGCAAAAGTTGTGTAGGTTGTAGAGCCCACATGCATTGATGAGACTGTTTTAGAAATGAATGTTGGGAGAAAGCTATGGATGAGGAGATGGATGCACTATATGGAAATGAGACTTGGGATTTAGTGCAATTGCTTGAAGGCGAGAAAGCCATTGGATGCAAGTGGGTGTACAAAGTAAAACATAACAGTGATGGAAACATAAGCATGTACTAGATTGGTAGCCAAAGGATATGCACAGACATATGGCATTGATTATGAGGAAACTTTCAGCCCAGTTGGAGAGATGACATCAGTGAGAGTTGTGAAGCACAGTGGGTGCGTCAAAGCAATGGTCTTTACATCAGATGGATGTAAAGAATGCATTCTTGCATGGGGATTTGTAGGAAGAGGTGTATATGTTGCAGCCACCTGGTTATGAGGATGTGAGTCACCCCGAGCATGTTTGCAGGTTGAAGAAAGCCTTGTATGGCTTAAAACAAGCACCAAGAGCATGGTCTGACAAGATTTTTGAATATCTTGTCACTATTGGTGTTCATGTAGCCAATGCAAATTTCTCGCTATATGTGAGACACAGTGAGAGAAGGGTTGCGCTTATTGTCATCTATGTAGATGAAAGGTGTATATGTTGTAGCCACCTGGTTGTGAGGATGTGAGTCAACCCGAGCATGTTTGTAGGTTGAAGAAAGCCTTGTATGGCTTAAAATAAGCACCAAGAGCATGGTCTAACAAGATTTCTGAATATCTTATCACTATTGGCTTTCATGTAGCCAATAGTGGATTTCTCGCTGTATGTGAGACACAGTGATAGAGGGGTTGTGCTTGTTGTCATCTATGTAGATGACCTGATCATTACGGGGGATCATGATGTAGAGATCTTTGATGTAAAGATCTTGCTTAGACAAAAGTTTGAGATGAAGGATCTGGGGGAGCTCAGATATTTCTTGGGCATTGAGGTGATTAGGTCACCACATGGTATTGGATTACTGTAGAGATAGTATGGCTTGGACATGTTGTCCAAGTATGGTGTGATAGGCTGTAAGCCTATCTCAGTGCCATTGGATCAGAATGGCAAGTTGAGTGTAGATTAAGGAAAGATTTTGGAGGATCCTACTATGTACAGGCGCATAGTAGGAAGCATTATCTACATGACGATCACGAGGCCAGATTTGAGCTATGCTGTTGGGTTGGTGAGTCAGTTTATGCATGTTTCTCGTAAGCTACATTTGGATGCATTGAGATGCATACTGAGGTATGTGAGGTCTAGTTTGCATTGTGGACTATTTTATGAAATTGGGACAGAAATATGTGTACATGGGTACACCGATGCTGATTGCGCTGGTAGTATCTCAGATAGAAGATCTACTAGTGGCTTCATGTTTTCTTTGCGGAGTGCTGTTGTGACTTGGAGCAGCAAGAAGTAGCCTACGGTTGCTCTATCCAGTACAGAGGCTGAGTACAGAGGTGCTATTATGGCAGCATGAGAGGTAGCTTGGTTGAAAGCTACTTTGTAGATTTTGGTCTATCATTGGATAGACAAGTTGTCATTTTCTGTCACAACTTTAGCAGTATACAGTTGGCCAAGAACCCAGTTTTTTATGCTCGCACAAAGCATATAGAGGTCCACTACCATTTTGTCAGAGAGAAGGTTTTGGCAGGAGACGTTGACCTTGTTTATGTCAGCACACAGGATCAGGTCACTGACATCTTCACCAAAGCATTGGGTACAGAGAAGCTCCGCAAATCCAGGGCTTCGCTTGGTGTACATGAGATGGAGTTGGGGGGAGTGTTGAGATATCGAGCTCATCTAGTGAGGCGATGGACACTGATGACCCGCCTGGGGGATAGGCCCCACACTTACACCACTGGCATGGTTGGTGAGATCATGGATGATATGCGGCCAGTGGGATGACAGGCTGTGTGATAGCCATTCTAGAGACTGGGATATTTATAGTGCTAGCTCATTTAGTTGGGTTCACACTATAGAGAACCCTAGTATGTATTTAGTTGAGTACCTTTTCATATCGTGTCTATTTTCTTTTAGGGTTTTGTGAGTGTGTGTGTGCTTGCAAGAGCTCAAGCTCTCTTCTCCCTTGCATTTTTTCACTATTTACTCAGGAGCCTTTTTAATAGTTCCTTGCTCATAGTATCCAAAAATATAATCACATAAGAAAAATCCAGATGGACTCTCCATTGTAGATCAGCAAGATCAACCAACAAATCCATATAAAAGAGCCATGGACTCATTCATTGAGGACCAACAAGGCCAATCAACTAGATCAAAATAACTCTAACTCCTTGTTCGAGTTTTCTTCCCCAACGCACGCGTGGGTATCTTCTTCGGCACGTGACCCAAACCCCAAGCACCGTATGGTCAGCACCCTCTAGGCTCCTTCACAAGTCACCTAGCGCTTCACTTATAGGCCGCTTCCTTGGTCCCTCATCCATCGTACCGAAAGCTCACCATTTAAATCGAACCAAGGCTAGTCAAGACCTCAGCCACAACCTTGCTACGTGAGATATCCTCCATTGACTCTCCATCAACTGTTGCAACTTTGTCACTTAGGTCTCCACGACCTCATTCATAAGATGGTCAAAAAAGACAATATTAGATAATTTGGGAAAAATCTCATACTTTGGGAATTACCTTTTCAACATAGTTTTGGCCATATCTTGAGCATATTAACTCCAAATTTGTTGGACATTATAGATTTAGATCCTACTCTTCAAGATCTTTCCAATGATATGTCACATGATGGGGTTTTGACAAAAGCTTGGATAGGTCCACCATGATCCCATTTTTCAAATGGGAATGGGATTTTTCCCAAATTATCTAATATGGTGTTAAAATGCTTCCCCAGCATTCTTGACATAAAATAGGTTTCATAAATATAGTTTCTAACTTGAATTTCAATTAATTTGATTTAGTTGAAGCTTGCAAAGCATTGGTTTTTATGGTTGAATCAATTCTTGTGAATAATCTACTCTTCCATAATCTATCCTAGAATAAGATTACGGTTGCAGTCGAGGAAGATACGAACAACTAAAAAGAATGACTTTTGTGAATTGAATTTTGATATTGGATCTCGTTGGTTGACCAGCAAGGCTTCAACGAAGAGTTCGGATGATATATTTTGTAAAACAATGGACTCAATATTTTGGAGGATTATGATCAGTAATATTATGATTTCATTGAAAGATTGTTTTAAAGACAGCCAAATCTGTTATAATGGCAATTTCATATTAGGTGTGTAAGTGGTATGCCTACCTTAAATTTTTCTTGAAGCGTCGACTAGGGGACCTGGGAACTCTTTTCCTCGGTATGCAGGCAAAACATAACCAAATTTTTATAAAGGAATCCCACCAATACAGTGGTTGGTAACCCATGGGCTAGTTGGGGTTAGGCTGGGATCGGGGGATTCCTGCGATACAAATAGTTACGATTAAGTTACGTTAGTTAGATTAAGTCCTAGGAAGACCCTTGTTCTGTGGGAGGGAATCAGTGGAGCTATGCCTCGCTAAAGGAGAAAAAAGTGGTGATTTTATGGACTAAGTGCAAGTCTCTTCTTTGATCTAACCATGTGACTTTTGGGTTTGGTCGGATCAGTTTAGATAGTTAAGACTTTGACTCGTTAGATCAATTCTCGCGTTAGATGATTTCCCTGGTGGAATCGCCCGTGCCTTTTGGGCGAGGGATGTTTTTTTGGGTTCGGTTTTCGGAGGAACCACTGGACTAGTCTCTTGTCCAGATATCCATGGGTGAGACCCCAAGTGTAGATCCCTGCCTCGCACGAGAGGTTGACGCCGCTTCCGCCATGCCAGCACCCTTGGAAGGAGGCATCGCGGAAGGGGCGGGGGGTCTCACAGTTGGTATCAGAGCTTTGTTGAAAGCTGATAAGGAAATTTATCAGAAAGAGCATTTATATATTGTATTTTCATTCCTTAAGCTTAATTAATAATAATCCAAGAAATTGGTTTTATAGATGGAAGTTCCACACTTATCCCGAGTATTCTTGATCTCACCCAATTCACAGGATATGACTACCTTCACCTTTGAGCATATCGTCTCTTCCGCTATGACTCGAACGAGTCGCAAGCCATTTCGAGGATTTATATTTCCCAGATCTAGTAGAGAGATGGTAGCATAAGTGGCATGTAGGGTAATATGTCCATGCCTCCTGTAATCAGGGCATGATGCTGAGGGAGAATATCTTGTTGGCCATGGTCATGTTGAGGTTAAAAGTGATTCATAGTGTTATTTTGTATCACCCCATGCCTTGAGATTTCCTACTTTCCTATCATATTTATAGACTTCTAAGATATTTTATCCCAAGTAGTAAGATAGTATCTCCTTTGTGGCAGTAGGGGAACATTTGTATCGGGGCATGTCTGTAGCCCAATATCGTCGTCTTATGCACTTCTCGAGGAGGTTTTGACTATTGCAACCTTCATATAAATAAAGAAATGTTTTGTGGAAAATTCCATGTTATATAAGTGATTGTTTATTATATGATGAATTGAAGAAGCAAGATCTATTACTCAGACATATGTCATAGATCTCCAATAAGATCATTTATCTTGTTTAAGCAATTATTTTCCAAACCTCTTAAGTCTTAGGATCTCATTTTGACGAAATCAAAATAAAAATTTAATAATATATCATTTTTCCAGAATCATGAGGCGAGGGAACCGTTGGCTGACAACAACCAGATCCTCTCACTGATGAGGAAGAGCTTGGCCCCGACATCACAAAACTAAGCCAAACTTAGAAAGAGCATTTATATATTGTATTTTCATTCCTTAAGCTTAATTAATAAAGATTTTTAATCAAAGAAATTGGTTTTATAGATGGAAGTTCCACACTTATCCGGTATTCCCGATCTCAAACAGTCACAGGATATGACTGCCTTCACCTTTGAGCATATCGTCTCTTCCGCTATGGCTCGAACGAGTCGCAAGCCATTTCGAGGACTTATATTTCCCAGATCCATCAGAGAGATGGTAGCATGAGTGGCATGCAGGGTAATATGTCCATGTCTCCTGTATCACCGCATGATGCTGAGGGAGAATATCTCGTTGGCCATGGTCCTATTGAGGTTAAAAGTGATTCATGGTATTATTTTGTATCACCCCATGCCTCGAGATTTCCTACTTTACTATCATATTTATAGACTTCTAAGATGTTTTATCCCAAGTAGTAAGATAGTATCTCCTTTGGTAGTAGGGGAACATTTGTATCGGGGCATGTCTGTAGCCCAATATCGCCGTCTTATGCACTTCCCGAGGAGGTTTTAACTATTTCAACCTTTATATAAATAAAGAAATGTTTTGTGGAAAATTCCATGTTATATAAGTGATTGTTTATTATATGATGAATTGAAGAAGCAAGATCTATTACTCAGACATATGTCATAGATCTCCAATAAGATCATTTATCTTGTTTAAGCAATTATTTTCCAAACCTCTTAAGTCTTAGGATCTCATTGACGAAATCAAAATAAAAATTTAATAATGTATCATTTTTGGTAGAATCATGAGGCGAGGGAGCCATGGGCTGACAAGCAGATCCTCTCACTGATGAGGAAGAGCTTGGCCCCACCCCGACATCACAGAACTAAGCCAAGACCTTCAAAGCTGAAGGGGAGAACTTGGACGAGGCTATGGAGAAGTGGGTTGAGCCATGGAGGAATATTTTGATGTCATCGGATAGAACGAGAGGAGAAAAATGGCTCTCGCTAGGCTGAAGATTGTGGAAATAGCCAGGGTGGCATGGAGAAACCATTGCGATATACCAACCATTTCGATAGGAATACCCAGTTCTTGAATGATCTCAAAGCTTATCTAAGGAAGAGATTTTGTCCCCCCGGATTTTTAAAAACCAAGATGAATGAATTCTTAGAGCTAAACCAAGATGAATGAATTCTTGGAGCTAAACCAGGGGAGCACAACTATTGAAGAATATCACCAGGCATTTGCTCTTCTCCTCAAGTACTCACCACCACTAGACAAAGAGCAACTCATGGCCATGTTCATTCAGGGAATGAACGAACCTTTAGACACTTTGGTCAAAAATGCCAAGCCAGTCTCCATGGCTAAAGCTATAAGAATGGTAAAGGACTTCGCCAAAGCCTTCATTCATTAAAGTCCCACCAAATCCAGGTAGCTCCCTCATCCTTCAAGAGATTCCATAGACCGGGAAGTTCTTCCAACCTTCGACACCAAGGTCCCAATCAGAATCTGGAGATAGGAAGTTTCAGGAATGAAGGAAGACCTTTTCCTTGAAGGAAGACCTTTTCCTCGAAGCTCTTTCTCAGGAACTTTGTCTCTTTCAAGAATGCAGAGGGAAGAGCTTCGAAGTGAGAACAGGTGCTTCGGCGGATGTCACGGGTTTGGGCACTAGCTCAAGGATTTCCCATCTCCTTCTATGGGCCAAGGAAGCTAGGGTCCTAGAGTTCAGAGACAAACTCCTTCGTATCAGACCAATCAGGGTCCCCCGTGCCAAAATCAAGACAACCCCAAAAGAGTGCTAGCTCAGCCTGTAGCCTCCATGCAAAGTAGTCTTTGAACTCCCTCCCACAATTAGAGTAACCAAAGAGAGAGAGTTCCACCTCAGACGGCAGTAGCTAGAGCCGTCACTATAGCTGAGGAAGTGGAAGAAGAAAAAAGACAGATCTATGTTGCAATTGAGCATTAGGGGAAGAATCGTCAATTTTCAGTACTCTAGACTGGAGCTCCAGACTGCAGCAAAGTACCAGGGTAAGAAATTCAAGATTTTGATTGAGCAGTACTCATTCTTTTATTTCCCCAGGATGTCTACATAAGTTAATCCTAAATAAAAAATCAGGGAAACCTATGCAAGTAGAATTGGCCAGTGGAAAGATTCTTTTCACACACCTTGAGACAAACCTTATTCAATTTAGTCTAGATGGAAACGTAACAGAGTGCCAATTCAGAGTCCTACCCTTGGAAATCTATGATGGAATCCTTGGAATGGATTGGCTCCATAAGAATTAGGCTGAATTCATTTTCACAATGGAACAATATCTTTCCTTGACCTTCACGGGAATAAAGTTCAAGGAACTAGAATTTCCGAATCCCCAGTGCTGCAATTAGTCAAGGCTTCTAAATTATTAAAAGGGCTCAGAAAGAGGCAAGCTATTTATGTCATTAAGATGAATCCAGTAGATATAAAATTCAAAGCTAAAGAACTAGAGTGGTTAAGTGAGTATGCAAATGTGTCCCCAGAAGTGCTGAACTGAGATGCCTCCGTCTCGCAAAGTAGATCATGAGATCGAGTTAACCCCTGAAGCTGAGCCCAACAGCCCAGCGTGCATACAAAATGCCAATCCTTGAAGCCATAGAACTTAAGGAGCAGTTAAGACAACTGTTAGAACAGGGATTCGTTAGACCCAATGCGTCATCTTGGGGTGCACCCGTTCTCTTTCAAAAGAAGAAAGATGGAACGCTAAGACTCTGTATTGACTACATAGGATTGAATCAATTAACAATTAAAAATAAGTATCCTATCAAAAAGAGCAAGTGTCCTTTTTCTGTTGACCAGGTGGAATACTTGGGACTCGTAGTGTCTAAAGATGGGATTTCTACTGACCCCACAAAGATCCAAGCAATCGTAGATTGGCCGAAACCCAAGACGATAAAGGAAGTTAGAGGATTCCTAGGATTGACCGGATGGTATAGGATCTTTACACCCAGGTATGCTTAGATAGCATCCCCTTTAACTAACCTTCTCAAGAAGAGTACCCTATTTCAAAGGTTTGCTATGTGTCAGAGTGCCTTTGATAAGCTGAAGACAGCCTTAGTAGCCAACCCTGTCCTTAAATTGCTTGATTTTACCAAACCTTTTTAGGTAGTTATAGAGATGCCAGTGGGTTTGCCTTAGGCACTGCGCTTATGCAAGAAGGTCATGCAGTGGCCTATGAACATCCATGACTTGGAGTTACTCTCAGTAGTTTATGCTCTGAAGTTGTGGAGACATTATCTTTTGGGATAGAGGTTCACCTTGATGACAGATCATCAAAGTCTGAAGTGGATCTTCACCCAGAGGGATCTCAACATGCGTCAAAGGATATGGATGTAGACCCTGCAGGAATTCAATTTTGAAATTAAGTATCGGCCCCAGGGAAAGAAAATGTAGTGGTAGATGCACTCAGCAAAAAAGTCTCCTTGCTTGCAATTACAGTGGTGTCAAATCCATTAATCAGTGAAGCAAGGGAGAGAATCATGCTGGATAAATGCTTTGCCCCTATTGCTACCCTTCTGATGCAGGAAAGAAAGACTCCTCAGGAAATGAGTCGAGTTCTTGGGTATAAATTGGATGAAAGATGCATGTATTATAATAATCGATTATGCATTCCCAATGATGAGGGAATAAAGGGAAGGATTCTGAGAGAAGCCCATGATAGCCTGATAGCTGGACATCCAAGTTTCATAAAAACCTATGTGTCTGTGAAGAAAAGCTTCTTCTGGCCAGGACTCAAAAAGGATGTACTTGATCACATGCGACAATGCTTAATGTGTCAGAGAGTCAAGGTAGAGAGAGTCAAGATGCCAGGGAAACTGTAGCCTCTAGACATTCTATAGATGAAGTGGGAATGTATTAGTATGGACTTTGACATTGGATTACCTTCAGTGCAATCAGGTTACAACTCTATTTTTATGGTAGTTGACAAACTAACCAGAGTTGCCCATCTGACTCTAATGAAAGAAACATACACTGCAATGGATGTTGCTAGAGTTTTCCTTAAAGAGATCTTCAGATTGCATGGCTTACCCAGGAGGATAGTAAGTGATAGAGATCCCAAGTTCACATCGAAATTGTGGACTACATTCTTTGAAGCAGTAGGAACTTTCTTGGATCTCAATACAGCCTATCATCCCGAAATAGATGGCCAGACTGAAAGAGTGAATCAGGTAATAGAAGATATCCTTTGGTCATGCTGCAAGGTAGGGAACCCAAGAAGTGGTTAAGCCATTTGCATCTAGTCGAATTTGCTTACAATGCTTCTTATCATCGAACCATTAGGGTGAGCCCTTTCAAAGCTCTCTATGGACAAGATTGCCTTACACCATTGACTTGGTCTCACCCATTGATCAGAGTCAAGATGTCCAGACAAATGCTTGATGACATGGACTAGCAAATGCAATCAATCCGTAAAGATATTAAGGCAGCCCAAGATAGGCAAAAGTAGTATGCAAATAAAAAAGATCAGAGAGAGAGAGTTTAAAGAATCAGATATGGTCTTCATTCGAGTACAACCAAAAAGAAGTTCCTTATCTTTAGGGAAGTACAAGAAACTCTCTCCCAGATATTGTGGACCATATGCTGTTATAAAGAAAGTAGGTGATCTAGCTTATAAACTTCTTCTGCCTCCCCATCTCAAGGTACATAATGTATTCCATGTCAGTTTGCTTAAGATATATGTACCCAGCCCGAGTCATGTGCTTGATGGATGAACAATTGATTTCTCTGACTCAAGGCCAAATGGTACTCCAACCTAAAGAAATCCTTGACGTTTGGGAGAAGGTTCTCACGAGTAGAGTCCTCAGAGAGTTTTTAGTCAAGTGGAAGTTCTTCCCTCTACAAGATGCCACCCACCTGCTGTGAGAAAGAAGAAGAGTTGGCAAAAGATTTACCCCACTTTGCGAGATGAGGACATCTCGTGGAGAGGATGTAAGATTCCTCCTTAGCTTGAATAATAATAAGCTTTGACCTTAATCGTTCCCTATTTAAAAATACAAGAAAATATTGTTTTTACCTAGAGAGAAGAAAAATTATAGAGAGAGGTAATTCAATATTGAGATATTTTTAAATATAAAAATTCTCCTAATATCTAAAAAATATTTCCCTAAAATAGAGAAGCTGTCTATTTGTAGGTTATTTGATTGTTGCAGTAAAACATGTCTGACAGAATTAATCAGTCCAATAAAAATGTATACCTGCCCTATAGCTCTACTCCTATGAAGACAACTCCGTAATCAGAGATGTGTAGCTCCCAGAGCTATTGAGGGTGTGTTGTACCTAAACCAAGAGGGAAAAGAGATGATGGTGCTCTTACTCGTGTAGTACCACTTCCTTGCTTGCTTGTTCTTGCCTCTTTCTTACCTCCCTCCTTAGCTCTCACACGAACTAGGCTCTGATACCGTAAAGAGAATGTGGGGGAGAAGGAGAGCTTCAAACCTTAGCAAGCAAACACACACACACAAGAGAGAGAGAGCAAGACACAAGAGAGAGATGGATAGCTGAATTTTCCTTTATCTTCTTCTTCTTCTCTACTCAACCAACATAACATAAAGATAAGAGTACACACTATATGGGTTAGTACTCAACTACTACAACATACAAGGGTCAGTCCATAATGTGAACCCATACGTTGAAGTTGATTGCACTTCCATGATGACCATTCTCAGATCTGCATGTGGACTTGATTGCAATATTTCTCTCATTGTACAAAGAGCGCAGGCATACGGATTATATCCATACATCATTGTTTGCAACCTCTCAAGTATATTATGATTTAAATAAGACATCCCATGAAGTCTATTCTCTAATTCACTGTATTCCTTACTTGTATTACCATTACCAAGCAGCAACTCACCCAATGCAGGTGGTGGGTTTTCTAAACGTAGCAAAGATACATTCCCACTTCCACAGCAGTGTTTGCCTACATATTATCTTAGCTTTCTTGATGCCTCACATTTCTAAATTAGTGCATTACAAAAATGGCACTTATAAAGTAAGGGCTCCTAATAATGAGTGAAGAGTGCAATCTCCGAAATACACCACCATAGTTGCTAGGTGCTTAACATTCTGAGGAAATGAAAATGCATGCCTTATAGAGTGACATTTGGATTTAATATCTTTCACATCACAAACGACACAACAAATAGATTGGAAATTATCATCCACATAGCAATATTTTATTTTTGAATGCAAGCTGTTGTCCTTGAACGGTTACGGCAAGACACACATGTTGCATCCAAAACTCAAAGCCGATGAACTTGGCTTAAACTCAAGTCATCTTTAAATCTCCTTCAAAACACAAATATAGGGAATACTAACTTCCTTTTAAAGCATTCTTAACTTCAAACACCAACATAATATTCTACTTCAACATCCATTATCACACATGTGACCCTGCTCCAAATAGACTCAACTCAAGAGAATTTTTTAATACATACATGAGTATAACGTATAAAAACCATTTCCTAGATGAATAAGTGAGCATAACGTATACAATCCATCTCTTACAAAGATAAAGGGTAATAACATATACAATCACAAAAATAGATAGATACAAAGAGAAAATGAAATGAAACTGAAATGTGTGAAACTAGAACTGAGACTGAAATGAAAATCAAAAAGCTATGCAGCATGCTATAGGTGTACATCATGAGAAGCATGTCATGCCATATAGGTACTCATGAGGGTTGGGCCCCCTCGTCAGGTGCACCATAATAGTAGAAGAAGTCATGCCCCTCCACCTCTCCTCCCTGGATCAAGTGGATAATCTAGTCCCTCAAGAGCCCGTGATCCGTAGGCGACAATGGAGGGTCCCCCCCAAGCTATCGCTGTCTGAATGCCGCCGTAATGTCCTCTGGCATCGTGAGACCAGTCTCATGTAGTGGCCTCTATGTAGGTGCTCTATGCGTCTCTACTCAATCATCTCATATGTGCATCCTCATGGGTACAACAGTGGTCTCTACAGTCATGTCGGGTGTGGAATCTGTGGATCCTCCCTGTGAGTCTCAATGTGGTCTGGTGGGCTGTCTGGCTCTTGGGTCTCTCACGCATCGTGAGTCTGGTGGCCGTGCATCTATCTAAGTCTCCTATCTCTGAAAGTGAAAGCCTCTCCTCTGACAAATAGAGCTAGGCATCTCTGATCCTCATAGTCAATGACCCTAGAAATAGGGCCAAAGCCATCTCTAAAGAGACAATGAAACCTCTCGTGGATCTCATAGTACGCTGGGCATCTGCATAAGAAGTGCTCCTCTGTCTCAACCTCGCCCCCCATGTCACATATGGAGCATGTCCGATCATGTCTGCTGACTCTCTTGCCTCTCCTCGTCCGTCTCATCTTGCCTGCCTCAATCTCCAATCTATGGGATGAAACTCTAAGCTGTCCAAGAGAGATCTTGAGTGCATGTGAGAGATGTATCCCCATGTACCCTGGAGGCTCAATGAAACCCTCATCCGAGATCCTGAGAAAATGATTGCGGTATGCAACCATCTTCACATGCAAACGTGTGGGGAGGATCCATGTACGGAATGTGTAGAGCTGGAGTAGGTCCGCACGAATGACCTGACTGATATGGTGTTGTGATAAGTATAAGTGAGGAGCATCGAGACTATATCTGAATGGCACAAGCCTGTCTAGGTCTAGGCCAAGTGAGCGAAACCATGTACGGAGTCTATGGAACTAGCATCTCTGAGTACCTGCATCTGCCAGAGCCTGGGATGAAGTCAAAGCAAGCTATGGAAGCCGGGTGCGACCCTCTACTATGTCTCCAAATCTGAGGATCTGCTAGAGGTATATGATAGTCTGGAAGGCTACATTGAGGACCAATGGTGAGGCTCCAAACTCTGCCAGTAAAATGTGGTGGGGTACCGAAGGCTTGTTGGCTCTGATGAGCCTGGAAAACAGTAGAACCTGTACCCTCTCGATCGCTCTCCAGTCATCCAATCCAAGGTCGCAGGCCCAAAAAGGACTCTCATACATGGTAGCAAGTCGCACTAATGTGTCGAACAAGAGGGACTTCGTGTCCGGGTGCTAGAAATGAGACTAATGACACTGTCTCTCGAGATGCGCCAGTGAACATATCCTCTCCGCATCCTGTCTCGAGCCGCTGGTACCATAGTGAAGGAAGGCCTTGTGAAGACCACCCCCAGGTACATGTAACATCTGACCAGCTCGACCTACTCTCCTCCAAACATGAATCCCTCATGTCTTTGGAATGCTGAATAAGAAGTGTTGAAGATCATTACCTTGGTCTTCCCAAGGTTCACATTCAACTCCCTCTCCTAGCAGAACCTATGAAGAGCATCCAGGTGCCTCTGAAGGCCCTGTGTAGTGGACGAGATCAAGACCACGTCATCGGCATAAAGAAGAATCGGAATAAGAGCTCCTCCCAACAATGATCCCTCCCCCCCCAAGGTCTGCATGAAAGTCTCTAGCTCATCAATGTATAACCCAAATAGTGTAGGTGAAAGATGATAGCCTTGTTTCACCCCTATCATGCTATGGATCTCATCGGAGAGCCTGGTCCTCGTCCTGACTCTTCCTGTGACATGATCATATAGTGCTACTATAGCCCACTGAATCTGTGTGTTGTATCCCAGCTGCTGGATCTGGTGCAAGAGACAGTGTCTGGGAACATAGAGAGAGAGAGAGAGAGAGAGAGAGAGAGAGAGAGAGAGAGAGAGAGAGAGGAAATAGAAATTGAGTCATAAAAAAAAAGTGAGAGAGAACAAAATAAGAGAGAAGTATTGAACTTGAGAAAATGGAAAATTCATACATATAGCCAAAAGAGAGAGTCAATTCTGCAAGTCACAATACAATTTGTGCCTTGAGTAAAAACATCATTACTCTTACAAAAACCCTAGGCAACTATCGGAGCTTCTAAGATACGACTCATCTTTTTCATAATAGCATAGAGTCAATTAATAGATATCTTAAGACTCAATACCTCCAAGCCTAAAGTATGTACTTACTCTTTTAGAGAATCCACTTGTTCTTTACATTGCCCATTACATCTACCTTGGCGTTCCCCAATTTCAACATGCATGTTCTCCATGAAAGAAATCATGTCTAGTTGGTTAGCCTCCATCTGACCATTACTGTCAAGGACGCGGTGGAGATGATGAGACAACTCGTCTCTTAGCATATCTCCCCTTTGGATGCCACTTCCACGGATCTCATCCCAAAGAGCTTCTAAGTACTCCTTGTAAGAAACCTGATTTTTCTTAGTCCACTCACATATGTCCATAATATTTTGTAGACGTTTAGAGTTTGGTTGTCCGGATGGAGACCTTGAGCTAGCAAGGTGTTTTGTAGCTCGAACATTCATCAACTCCGGTGGAGTAGACAAAGATACTTCTTCATATTAGGAATTTTTTGGACCCAAAAAGGGCCTCCTAAGGATTCCTAATTTTAAAGGATTAGAGCTTTAAAAGCTGGGCTTAAGGGAGACAAAGGCTATGATGACCCCTATTTTTTGTCTTGCCACTTTAGCCATAGTTTCACTTTTTAAAGGGAATATTCTCATACTCTCTCTTACTTTTTAACTTTTCTCATACTTTTTGAATTTTTTATCTTCACTCTCTACAATTTGAATCTTTCTTGTCAGTTTGAAATCTCCTTCCTTATTAACTCCCACCATATCTCCCTTCCACATCAGCAAAACATTCTTGTATTTAGGTGGGTCCCAAAAAAGTGAACATTTTTAATTTTTTAATTTTTTACATTTTGAGGTGGAAAAAACACCACTCAATCAATATGTATAATGAAAAATACCTTTTTCCCTCCAAAAGCCTATAAATGAAGGGTCACGTTAGAAGCCTGTCAGGAGCCAGTACATCCATAACTAACTGTCAGGTCCCCACAACCCCATAAACATAACTAACTATCAGGGAACCACTACATCCATGAGATCCCGAAATTGTGGGGACCCCAAAAATTATTATTTTTTAATTTTTCTCATAAATGTAATTTATTGATGAAAAACTCTATGTTAGTATATTTGTATATCAAAAATATCATTTTCCACTTAGAAAAACGGATTTATGTTAAACCTCCAACATCAAAGTTTTAACACTCTCTCTCTCTCTCTCTCTCTCTCTCTCTCTCTCTCTCTCAGAGGATCCCTCTGCTTTATCTTCTTCCTCTACTTAGCTATGGAGCCTTTGCAAACAGTGTGTGTAGCCCCTTGTGAAGCTAGAAAATGGAAGGTGGATTTACACATTCATATTCCTGAAGAGTATGGTAGCCGTAAAAAAACCCATCCTACTAATGCACAATCTGTCCAAGCGTGTAGGATAGCTAAGAAGAAAAATGTAGATCTTTGGGTTAATGGGCGTCTCTGTCCAATTGACCCTCCATTAAGAGCAAACCCTCCTTTTTGCGATTTGTCATCTTTTATGCAATTTGTTGGTGAAGGAGAGCTTGGCTTATTAGGATACTGCAGAAGATTGACTACAAGTGGAGCTTGGCAAACCCATATTCGCCAATCTCAATTGTTGCAAGCATCACAATCCACCCTTTTATAATGTCAAGAAGGACTTAAAACATCATCAGATAAAATGAAAGAGATCATCACAGAGAATGTGGAGAAGGATGCAAAGATTCAAAGGCTAGAGGAACTTATCAAACAACTCAAAGCAACGCCAAATAGTGCTTGTGAACACAAAAAGACATTGGCTGGTATAGAATCTCTTGCGTTTAAGGTGGAGCATGGAAGAAAAGGATTCGTACAACAAAGTAAATAACATAAAATTTCATTATGCACTCAGTGATTTGAACAAAATAGTCATGATTTGTGTTCTGCCACGAATTTTCTACAAGAGGTGTGTGGTTCTAACGAAGAGGGATGGAAGGATTTGGTCAAAGCCATTTTGAATACCAAGGATATTCTCTCAATTATTACTGACCCTCATCGTCCTAAAATATGCCAAGTTGTTTGTCATCAATGTGGTGAGCAAGATTACCACCTCCATCGATTCTTCATTAATTCAACATGCTTGTGATGCGACTAGAATCAACATGAAAGGGTACCAAGCAATCCGTCAGGTTGTAAAAGATGCATTTCTAAGACAAGGAATCACTAGCATTTTATTTCCTACACTCAAGGTGATTCACAATGTCAAGCATATCAATAATGATGATGTGCAGTGAGCTATAGGATAGTTTTATCACGTTGAGGGCACATTAACATTAGACACAGGGTCAAGCAAGAAGAAAATCAAGACAACAAGTACATAATTTCACTATGATGTTTACAATAACATCTTTGTTCATATTGAGAGACTACAACAAGCTATGGTGAAGTTCTATGGTCTTTCACCAGAAGGTGAGAACTTGCAATTGCTACTATTGATGTTTTTCAGTAGAAAATGAAGATGATTATTTTGTTTTGAATACTATAAATTACAATTTATTTGTAGTTTTGGGGAGCACACTTTCATTTGTGCTCAAGCTAGATGAGTGCCAAATTGTGAAAGGTCAGAAGCTGAAACGTATGAGCATTACGCTCATGAATGAGGCCATGATATGTGCATGGGAAAAGACTACCAAACCAAGTTTTAGTGTGCAATCTCAGAAAGTGATATAGTGGCTTGGTGCATTCGAGGTACCGAAGGAGACACATGAGGTATTGACATGGATGTTTGAAAGGACTCCCTGGATAACAGATGTAATCAAAAAGCAAATTGATCGTCAACTTTTAGATATAGAAAACATAGGAAAGTTCAAGGTGGATTGGCATCTTGGGGGAGATTTGAAGACAAATAAATGCATGATGGGTTGTGCTCAAGGCATGACATCAAGATGGCCTTGTCCATACTACAATGCTCAGATTGATATTCCTAGGCAGAAAAAGACAAATGGAAAAGGTATGCATAAGGTTGGTTCTGTTGGGAAGGATGCCTCGAAAGGTCCCAAGAAAGGAAAGAAGCAATAGGAAGATGTAGTAGATCCAACCGAGTCAACTGATGATGAAGATGAGGAACAACCAAATGCAAGATGGGTGGAAGGTGTCATGTCTCCTGATATGCTAGGAGAACCAAACACGAATTCAAATTGGAGCCCCATCATTAATTTTCCACTAAAGAATATTCACTTTTGCACACTTCATGCATTCATGAGAATCTTCAATCGATTGCTTAAGTGCCATATCGATTATGCATTCACAATGCCTACACAAGAGAGGAAAGTTGTAGCCCTTGGTAAATTAGAGCATCTTTTGAATTCTCTGGGCTGCCATGGTGGAAACGTGAAAATTGAAGTGAATAAGTAGGCCTCTACTATGTCATACGATGTTTCTCACAAAAGGTCTCGATGACTAGAGCAAATGCAAGGATATTTTTGGAGAAGCCAGCAAAAATAGAGAATTCAAAGAAGATTTGGGGACTGTGGAGAGACATGTGTGCAATCACCACAAATAGAGATTGTCCAATGCCAGCTCTTGTAAATATGTGCAAACAGCTTTGGATAAATTTCAATAACATAGTTCGCATTATGAATCAAAGTAGTACAATTGCCCAAGAACGAGCATCATTCCAACAACACTATATGATAAGTTGTACAATAAAAAAAATAAACTGGTGTTTTAACATGGACCTTTTCTAATTAAATTCTATTGTCATGTGTACAGTACATAGTTTATGCACATGGTGCATATTTTATGAACAAGTATAGAGAGATCGACATGTGGAGTACCCAAGGGATGGAGAAATCACATTATAAAGCAAGAGGGGTTTATTTCAAAAATACAAGACATGGAGGTGGAGCTTCTGCACGGAGGAACACGTACAAACTATTTACAAGAGATGTTCAATTGGTTTTATCGCACAACCTTTGGAAGGGTATTGGTTAGGTAGGCCCAACAATCAAAGCTTACACAAGAGGCATGCAAGGCTGCAAAAAGTCATGCTCGGCTTGAGTGGTTACAGACCAATGCTCCCCATAGGCATGGTGCTTGGCATGCACGAATGAGGAGACAAGGGAGGCGTTGGGTTGTGCATGCACCAGCACAAATCCAGATGTAATAAGGCTAAGAAAATAAGTTTAGTTAGGTTTTTTTGCCCTAAAAAAACTATTAATGGTTCTTTCTCTCACTTCATTTTCATTTCACTTTTTTAGTGAGCTTGAGCTCATGATCTACTTAGGCGTGTGTTGTATGTATGTATATATACATATATATTTGTATACATACATACACATACACACATATAAATACATACACAGATAAAATCATACACACATGCACACACACACAATCACACCCCAAGCATAAACACAAACACACTAAACTATTTCACACACACACACTCTCTCTGTCTCTCTCTCTCTCTCACACACACACACACACACACACACACACTTGCTAATCAAATTAAAAATAATAATTTTTAAATACTCTCTCTCAAACACGCACACACCTCCACACTTTTCTTATTCAAACAACTATATTATTTATCTCTCTTACACACGCACACTTTGCTTTCACACAATCAACCCCAAACACACACACACACAAATACACTTGCTAGTTAAACTATTTTTTTTTTCTAAAAACTTTCAATAATTTTTCAATTATTCAAAAACACACATACACATACACATGATACTTTCACTCTCTCTCTCTCTCTCTCTCTCTCTCTCACACACACGCACACACACTTGCTATTCAAAACCAAAAAAATATTTTTAAAAAAACTTTCAACATATTTCAAATTTGAGATTACTTCATAATACTCTCTCTCACACACACACACACCCACACCCACACATGATACTTTCACTCTCTCTCTCTCTCTCTCTCTCTCTCTCTCTCTCTCACACACACACACACACACACAGATGATAATACTTTCACTCTCTCTCTCTCTCTCTCTCTCTCTCTCTCTCTCCCCTTAAGCACTCTCTTTCACACACACACACACATTTGCTAGTCAAATTTAAAAAACATTTCTTAAAAACTTTCAACATATTTCAAATTACTAAATACTTCATAATACTTTCACCTTACCCACACACACATACACATAATACTTTCTCTCTCTCTCTCTCTCTCTCTCTCTCACACACACACACACACACACGATACTTTCACTCTCTCTCTCTCTCTCTCTCTCTCTCTCTCACACACACACACACACACACACACATGATACTTTGACTCTCTCTCTCTCACACACACACACACATGATACTTTCACTCTCTCTCTCTCTCTCTCTCTCTCACACACACACACACACACACACACACACATGATACTTTCATTCTCTCTCTCTCTCTCTCTCTCTCTCTCTCTCTCTCACACACACACACACACACATGATACTTTCACTCTCTCTCTCTCTCTCTCTCTCTCTCTCTCTCTCTCTCTCACACACACACACACACACACACACACACACACACACACACACGACCTATACTTTACAAGAACAAATAAAAGAAAACGTTTGAAATATACATAGACAAGGGCGGAGGCTCCTATTGCATGCGCTCCGCACATCTCAGGACACACACACGATGCATCTCTCTCATGCATAATACATAGACAGGGGTGGAGGCTCGTATTGCATGCACTCCACACATCTCCGGACACACACACGCATGCGCCTCTCTCACGCACGCTCTGTGCTTTACAGTGAACCAATTAAAAAAAGAAAAAACGCGAGAGTGCAGGGAGCTTACTTGATGAGTGCAGAAAGGATTAGAGCCTAGACATCACCATTACTCGCCTGCACAACAACAAAACATAGAGTTAGAAGAGAGAGAGGCAGAGAGCCTAGATAGCGCGCAACGTTTGAGAGTGAGGAGGTTTACCAGTCAGTGCAGCAGTTTCCAACAAACGCATGAGTGCGAAAAGGATTAGAGCCTAGACATCGCCATTACTCGCTTGCACAACAACAAAACATAGAGTTAGAAGAGAGAGAGGCAGAGAGCCTAGACAGCGCGCAACGTTTGAGAGTGAGGAGATTTACCAGCTAGTGCAGCAGTTCCCAACAAATGCGTGAGGAGGTTTACCAGCAGAGCAGGTGCAACGTCTGAGAGTGCCAACAAACAGGAGGACCGTTGCATGTGAGGAGGACAAAGGGAACGGCTCCGGCGGGTTGTCGGCTATTTTCATGCAGAGGGCGGCGAGTGTAAAAGCCTACATGGAATTTACGTGCAGAGGGTTGTGGAGTGTAAATACCTGGAGCTTACTTGACGAGTGTAGAGGGCGGCGACTGCAATGCATGGAGATGGAGATGGAGAAGCCTGGAGGTCTGCAGAGGGCGACGGTGCAGGAGAAGGCGTTTGCAGGGACCCTCCATGCAACTAAAAAAAGTTGACATGTGGCGCATGTAAGGTTCCCCGTTATATATCTCTTATATATATATATATATAAGAGATACCCACACCTTCCTAGTGTGATCATGGGCATGGTTTGATTGATTGTACAAGATGGTGGTTGAATTCAAAATGGGAGATTGAAATCTGATGTGAACCGGTTTAAAAAAACGACAAAAGTATGGCAAAAGTATGGCAATGAAGAGGAAACATGTGTTTGGACTCTGGAGGACTATCCCCAACGTGCTTTGCAACCTCTTAAATGTGCATTGATGTTAGTCTGTGACACGCAATACGCGCTAGGCACCTCTATTGTATCGGAACGCAATCAAAGCGAGGCATATAGCACATTGGGCGTGGTGCGGCTGTAGCGTAAATGAGGCAAGGGGGAAGAGTTGATTAAAGCCCGTCGTCGCCTCCTGCCTTGTAGTCTGTTTGTTGTGCTCCGCTCCTCCCTCCCCACCCAGCCAGCCACATACGCGCGCAACCACAGGATGGCTCCCACTGTGATGGGCGGAAGCTTTCGGGATCACGTTACTGGCGTGAAGGAGATGCTGGATCAAGGGATCACCGACGTGCCCAGCAAGTACATTCGGCCGGCACACGAGCGGCTTGATGAGTCGAAAGTGTGTACCGAGGACCATATCCCGGTCGTCGATCTCGCGGACCTGCTGGGGGCGCGGCGGGCGGAGGTAGTAAGCCAGATTGGGCAAGCGTGCGAGGAGTGGGGCTTCTTCCAGGTAGTGAATTCTCTGCGCAGACTAGTAATTAAGAGCGCGATGAAAGCACAATGCAACATTGTTAGCTTTCTGCGGGAATGCATCATTAACTGTTCTGCTCGAATTACCTCGCCTGCAGGTGGTGAACCACGGAGTGGACATCAACAAGATTTTGAAGGCGGTTAGTAAGTTCTACGAGCTGCCCGCCTCGGAGAAGCGCCTGCTCCCGTCCCACAACGCGGACAGCGGCATCACTTTCGCAACGGGCTTCAACAACGCGGCGGGCGCCGCTCAGGACTGGAAGGACGCGCTCGTTGTGCGGCGCCGCCCGGGAATTTGCGACGGCTTCAAGAACGCACCGGAAGTGCTGAGGTAGGGGGTTATGTACTCTGAATTGATTTCAAGGGGGCTGATCACTTCCATTTCAATTATGGCTAATTTGTGCGCGTTGGAACCTGTTTGCAGCGAGGACCTGCAGGAGTACCAGGAGGCAATCGACAAGCTGGCGGCTCAGCTGTACACGGCCATATTCGAGAGCCTGGGACTGAGCGAAGAGTACACGAAGGATGCTCTACCCGGAATCGACCGTTTGGTCTTGGCCATCAACTTTTACCCGCCTTGCCCGGACCCTAGCCTCGTGTTTGCCCTCAGCGCCCACTCCGACGTGAGCAGCTTCACCATCCTTCTGCCGGACGAGGTGCCCGGCCTCCAAATCAAGAAGGGCGACAAATGGGTGCCCGTCAACCCCGAGCCCAACGCCTTCATCATCAACATAGCGGACCAGATCGAGGTTTAATCTTGCTCTCCAGCTTCCCTTTACACAATATAGGCATCCAATCAGTGTGCTGGGGATAATTAGCATAATAAGTTTTGTTAAGGCGCTAACTCAATACCACCCTCCATTGTGCCTTTCTCAGATCTTGACCAATGCCAAATATAAAAGCGTAGAGCACCGAGTAGTGGCGAACAAGGGCAGGCCCCGGACCTCCCTAGCTGCCTTCTATGGCCCCCCTGAAGAAACCACCATCGCCCCCCTCCCGGCCTTGTGTGATGAGAAGAACCCACCCGTCTTCAGAGAGGTCGTCTTCGGCGAGTACCTCCGGGACTACTACTCCAACAATCTCCCCCTCTATAAAACTACGCTCAACTATGCTGGTGGCAAGTATGTTGCACCATCGGCGTGATCCGAGCTCTCAACTCACATGATCCGAATATAATGACGTTATCGTATAGTCTACTAATAACTGCGGTTTTGAATTGCACAAGCTTTTCTGGGTGAGCACATAGACCTATGTATACGTAAAGCAAAGACCTATGTATACGTAAAGCATACCATGTATCTTGCTTATCATTAATATGAGTGTTGTTTCTCTCTCGAAATTCCACTGCGTTGTTTGTCTTACGAAAATGACATTATTTTAGCATCTCACTCTACCAAACCAGAGAGCATAACTTAATCATTAATATGACTGTTGTTTCTCTCTCGAAATTCCACTGCGTTGTTTGTCTTACAAAAATGTCATTATTTTAGCATCTCATTCTACAAAACCAGAGAGCATAACTTACTCAATCTACACTATATCCATGAAACCATAGAAATCTGCTCTCTCACAACTATGGTTGGCCACCATCACTTCATTAATGCATTCCCATAATAGATATTGGGCCTCTATATTGTCCTCTTTCATTTCACATGTTGCAATGGTGAGAAGATCTTGCATGCTGCAAGAAAACGATAGTCATTTAAGTGGTTGTACAATGAGTTTACTCTAACCACCTAAATACTCTAAATTGCTAATTTATTACCTTGGATCATATACATGACAAGCCATGGTCACTCAATCTGATGTTCATCAGGTGTGGTCGAACTGTATCCACACATGTCACAGGTCATCAGAGCCAGTCCGTCACATTCAATTCACTAAATCTAATCCTGAAGCGGTTCCAATGGTGGACATCTTGAAAACATAGTACTTCTCACTTGAGGACCCTTGACCTAGGAACCTGCTTCCGTGGTGGAGGGAGTCGTAAATGCACTCTCGCTTCAGCTTCAGAAGTGCATCCAAGCCAAATCTCTCCATTGAAGACCCTTGTTGGGTTGCAATGATCTCTTTTTCAAAATTCTTCCAGACTATCAGAAGGCCTGCAAATATTAATATTCTATTTAAGTATAATTACATTTTTGATGTGAATCATCTAAAACCTATAGGGACTAGTGTACTTGTAATGGTGCATCTATGGAAAAATAAATTGGATCACTCTAAGTATGGAAAGATCATTTGTTTATCATTTCATCATATTTTTAATTAATTTTGATTAATTAGACTAATTTATATTAATTTAAGTTATATTGTGTTAATTTAAGGGTAAGCCTATTTTCTATTATTTACTTGATCTCATTTTAGGTACCTTTCCCCCCAAAATTTGCTCTCTAAGCATTGTCCCAGTCCAGCATAAACTGGATAAAACTGGACACCTTGATCTTGCAACAACCCTAAATTGAGTTTTATTTTCAGAAACAATTATCATGTATATATTAATTAAAATGCCAAGTTATGAAATAAGGCAAATTAGTACGTCACAGTTTGTACAACCTATAGTATCTACCCCTAAGCCATAAATCCCTCGACTTGTAATTATAAGTCGATCGGTATGGAAGTATCCATCACCAAGTGTAGCACACATTCAAATTTATGAGGTGTGTCCATTCTATCAACTACAATATTTATCACTAAGCCATAAACCTATAGACTTATAATTATAAAGTTGATCGATATGGAGGTAAACTTATGTGTCCACTTTACCAACCGGTACATAATATGCATCCACTAGGATTGGTATATAATCTACACATTTTGCAAGCTCTTCATAGTCCACTTGTGTATGTAATTCAATCAAGGCTATTGCTAATGTGAAAGCTTCACTGTGGTCAATTTGATATGAAATACTTGGGAGAATTGAGATACTTTCTTGGCATTGAAGTGGTAAAAACAAAGAAAGGGATTTGGTTGGTTCAAAGACAACATGCATTCCAGTATGGAATGACAGGTTGTTGACAGGTTGTAAGTTAATGAGCATACAATTGGAACAAAATTTGAAGCTAAGGGTTGATTGTGGTGAAGAGATTGAGGATGTGACAGTGTATAGAAATATGGTTGGTAGTTTGATATACATGACTATCACTAAACAGGATTTATGCTATGCAATTGGGCTTGTGAGTCAGTTTATGCAAAGCCCAAGGAAACCACATTTGGATGCAGTGAGAAGAATCTTGAGATATGTGAAAGCTACAACACATTATGGACTCCTTTATGAGTATAGCAAAGCTATGGATGTTCATGGATATACACATGCAGATTGGGCAGGTAGTTCTTATGACATAAGATCTACTAGTGGCTATGCTTTCGCATTGGAAAGTGTAGTGGTGAGTTGGAGTAGCAAAAAGAAACCCAAAGTTGCTTTATCTAGCACAGAGGCAGAGTATAGAGGAGCACCTATGGCTGCATCATCTGAGGTGGTATGGTTGAAAAAGCTACTTGAAGATTTGGGACAACAATGTGATGGGAAAGTTGCATACATTGTGACAACATGAGGAGCATACAGTTGGCAAGAAATCCGATCTGTCATGCGAGGACCAAACACGTAGAGGTCCATTATCACTTCATCAAGGAGAAAGTGTTTGATGGATAGATAGAGTTGACATATGTGAAGACTGAAGAGCAGGTTGCAGATATCTTTACCAAACCACTTGGTAAAGAGAAATTTGAGTACTTTAGAGATAGGTTTGGAGTACATGAGATGGATATGGTGAGCTTAAGGGTGAGTGTTGAAAATGCAAGCTCATTGGGATCTCGTGGTGGATAGGGGTAGCATGTGGACACTAGTCTAGCAGTGTGTGTGTGGACAATAATGGTCGCATCTAGCTAGCCAAGTGTATGGACATTAGACTTAGGCTATTTCAATGTGAACTTAACACTAGTGTAGTGTGATGTGTTTTGTGGTGTGCAATGAAGGAAAGATATGGAGCCTCTCTATCATGTAGATGTTGATGGTTTGAGATAATGAGAGCTAATTAGGGTTTTCCTCTCTACACTTGTGTCTATCTCTTTTCATTGAAGAGGGGGAGTGTTGTGGTGCGAGGAGGGGGTGGTAGTGGGGGTGGTTGTGTGCTGGTGCTTGTTGGGTGAGAGGAGTTGGGGGTGGAGGTTCATGGGGGAAGATGAGCGTGATGGTGGTGGAGGGGGTTGTGCTCTTGGGGTGCCATCTCCACCATCATTGTCATCATGGTCGCCGTCGTTGTCTTCTTTGTCCGAGTATTCTTGGTTGTGTGATCTGAAGAAGGCCCTTACCTCTACAACTTCCTCCAGGGTAAAGTCCATTAGGAATGCCACGTGCGAGTCATCAAACTGCATGATGCCCGTGTCTTCCATGAATTCCATCTGGATATGGTATTTTAGGTAAAGGATTAGGAGGCTAGTTATGCGAAGTAAGGTGGGAGCTCATCTTGGCGGAGGAAGCGATAAGCTGCATTCATGATCTCCCAACCGTTGCGGTGGAGATAACAAATTGATTCTGTTGTCCTTCGAGATGGATAGGGGTATATACACGGGCTATCCCAGACCAAGAGATTGATGACATCGTTTGGGTTCTAGGGCATCCCAAAGCAGAGGAGATGCGACCAACTCATCAGGTTCGCCTCAAGAGGGTGGGTAAGATGGTTGAAGAAGATGTGGAGGTGGGTGAAGGGGATGTGGCCTTGAAAAAAGAAAGGGGTGAGGATGGCAATGCTGTGGAGGGAGAGTTTGGTCAAGATGTATGCATAGGTGGTGTGGGAGATTGGTCCGTCAATGAAGATGTCATGTTGTAGCAGGTTATTGAGGTGGACCATCTTGCAGTGGAGGTCAAGGAGATGGTACGGGGTTTGGGGAGGATGATGAGCTCAGGGAGCTCCGTTTGTAGTGTCCATCATGCCACCATCTGTCCTCAAACACTTAATCTAATGACCATATTGCTTCTCCACAAATGCTTTGAACTCTTTGAACTTACCCAAGGCTTCACTCTTCTCTTTCAGAAAATAAATCCATATCATCCTGCTAAAATCATCAGTAAATGTTATATAATACCTACTTCCATTTATTAATTTGGTTTGCATGGGACCCCATACATCACTATGCACAACTTCAAGTAGTCTTCTACTCATTTAACTATCCTTGGAAAATGGTAACCTTGCTTGTTTTCCAAATTGACATACATCACACACATGTGTACTCCCATCATATTTAAATCTAGGTAGACCATCAACAATGCCTTTTGTTTGCATAGATTTCATCTTTTAAATGTTTACATGACCAATCCTTTTATGCCAAATATCAATGTCCGACACTATCCCACAACTATGAGAAAACATGGTTGACTTCAATTCTGGAATGCTTGCATCTAGCTTGAACAATCATCCTTCTTTTTGACCTTTGGCAATCCATTTGCAGCCATGCTTGAAATCCTCAACAAAGCAACCATGCTCATTAAATCTCACTTGCAATCCTTGTTCAACCATTTGTCCCATGGATGTCAAACTCTTTGTAAATCAATGGCACGTACGACACCTCAGACATAGTTTTCATCCTGCCATCATGCATCCTCAATGGCACACTACCAACATGTGTAATAGGATGATGATTATCATCACCTATAGTAACATAACCTTGATTTTGTGTCAGCATCATATTATCAAACCACTCTCATGACATGGCATGTGGTTTGATGCTCTTGAATTCATGTACCATGTGTCATCACTCTCTTTGCAAGATGTCGTAGTACCCATCACATGCTTCATGGAAAACAAACGATCTATATGTCCTTCATTGCTAGATGATGAATAATTTCCATGATGTGCTCTACCACCACGCATATCATTTTTTTTTTGTAGCAATCTCTAGCCATGTGTCTAAATTTACCATAATACCATAATAATTGCACTCAATGTCATGCATATTTTTTTGTTGTGGTTGCCAACGACCTCTACCACAAGATCCAAACCTCCCTCTAGCATGAGGTTTGAAACCTCTACCACCACGTGCACCAAATGATGGTTGTGAATCCTACTGTTGTTGTGGTGGCCTATCATGCCAACCACATCTACCTGTATGTCCTCTTGGACTAGCTTTCCCCCTGCCTCTAGCACCTCTATGAGTGTAGAATGCTTGCATGTCCACTTGTGCTAGATGAGGCACTAAGACCAAGTTTCATCTCCTCCACAATAAGCAACAAAATCAGCTCATCAAAATCCGGGGAGTCTCCACCTCTAACCTTGATAGAGGTTTCAAATGATTTGTAATCCGTTCCCAAACCATTCAATGTAATGGCAACCAAGTCATCATCTTCCATGGGAGCACCAATGGAAGCAAGTTCATCATCACATTCTTTGATCTCTTGCACATAATCATTTATACTCATGTTGTTTTGAACCATACCATGTATTTTTTGCTTCACTTTCATCTTCTTTGGTTGTGTAGTTGTATCATACAGCTTCACCAATGTATCCCATGCATCCTTGGGATTATGTGTGTCCTGAATATGGCATAACATGATATTTGTAAATTGTCACACAAATCGAGAAATAATGCAACACTTTGAAGGCCCTCTCTATCCAATTCCTATGTGTTGTAAGCTGGGCGAGTGTTGCATTCACTGGGGGAACCCTTGGCTCTGTCTCCTTGCCTGTCACTAAGTTCCATAGTGCTTTGCCTTTAAGGAAGTTGTACTCCCAAATCCGAAAGTTGTTTCTATCAAGATTTTTTCCAACAATCTTATATGGACTCTTACTCATTTTGTTATGCACAATGTTCACTAAGTGTTTCAACCAATTAACTCAAACACACATACATACTTATACTTCTTCACCAATGTTGTCTGCACATTCCACAATTTTTATGGCAACAAAATCCAGGACTCAAAACCATTATTTGCATAAGCTGAAAATAACTTGGCGCCACTCACAAAATCTAAGAAATGCATCCAAAACAATCCTCCACTTGCCAAAAACCCTCTAATGCACTCACTCAAGCTCAATCTTGATGATTTACATCCACTTGTTCACATACATCCACTATCCGGTACAAACAGTCCACTATGCCTTGTTATGACAGGTTTTACTGAGCCTTCCAGTCCTTCAAATCACTGAGACATGATCAAATCAAGTGTAGGCCATGTACATTGATATCCATACATCCTCCATGTTGCATATAAACATCATCCGAACTCATTACATGCCAAACACTTGCCAAAAGGTGTTCTCTGTTTTTGATGTAAACCTGTAAACAATGATTAACAATCACTAATCCTGCTCTAATTTCTTTAATTTTTCAATCTGATCATCACACTACTGGAGACATTCCTCGAGTACAACCACTACTATGAAGGCAAGGATTTGCCTTCAACATCAATAAAGGGCCAACACTGAAGCAGAACTTTGGCTACTACGAGCGTGTCATGTGGATGCCAATCTGGCGCCTCCAAACTTTTTAAGACATGATGGAAACAACTTTTTGGACCAGCTACCGTGTCTTCCATCAAGCACCGTGACTCTTGCCTCGAACTGTGATTTATTCAGAACCTATTCGATCTACTACCGCTAGATCCAGCAAACTCCGGTGACGAGCCTGAATTAGGGAGGGGGGTATGTTAACCATTCCGGTTAACATTATTTTTCAAGCGTGGCTAAGCGCTAAACTGATAAAAGAGATATGGGATGACCAAGCTTACAGCTTGTGTAATGCCGGTCATAGGGAAGAGATGTACATAGAGCTAGGAAGCTAGTTTTGGGCCCCCAAATTGGAAATGGGTGGCCGGCTATAGCCTATTATAAAATGAGAGCTCCTGTATATAAGACATTTTATGGAATATGAAAAGGAACAATCCCATTAGCCTCATTTGAGTTTTTCCTCTATCTCTCTCTCACTCTCTTGAGCTTGTGGATGCTTGCTTGTATTGTTGATTCTTGCATGCTTGATTGTTGTGGTTTTTGCATGTTAGGGATGGTGATGATCTAGCTTCTCCTCTCCTTTCCCCTCTCTTGTCTCTCTACCAAGGTCCCTCGATGCATGTGGCATGGAGTGAAGGTTGAGCTTTCCATAGCTCCCTCCTTCTTTTTTCTTTACCTAGCCCTTGAATCTCCTCATCCCTTTGAACAATCCCATTAGCCTCATTTGAGTTTTTCCTCTATCTCTCTCTCACTCTCTTGAGCTTGTGGATGCTTGCTTGTATTGTTGATTCTTGCATGCTTGATTGTTGTGGTTTTTGCATGTTAGGGATGGTGATGATCTAGCTTCTCCTCTCCTTTCCCCTCTCTTGTCTCTCTACCAAGGTCCCTCGATGCATGTGGCATGGAGTGAAGGTTGAGCTTTCCATAGCTCCCTCCTTCTTTTTTCTTTACCTAGCCCTTGAATCTCCTCATCCCTTTCCCACTCATCTCTGACAATAGATCCCGAAGCTCCAGCATCATCTCATCGACGCTTTACGTGCTCTCGTCGCGCGTAGGGTACCATGTTAGGGTGTGGTACTGCATCCTGCTTCAATCAGAGTTTATATATTACAACTCTATTAATTTAATTTGGATACCATGAGTCATTTGAATACCATCAATTTACATCTACTCGCCTCTAAACCTGTTTGATTCCATTCTCCATACATGGAGATGTGATTCAAGGTAATTCGACGTGCTCGTACAATGCATCCTTGACATCGATTACACATACATTTGATCCGTTGTCCCAACCACACATCGCGATTACGATGACGCATTGTCTCATCTTCCCCAGAACTGCTTGAAGAGGTTGATGACATCCTATGTACAAACCAGAAAACACAAAATCATAATATGTTTTTAATGAAAGTATAAAAATCGCGTGTATTGACGCGGCTATTTCCTAAAAATTGCGTGTATTAACGCGGCTACTTCCTAAAAATCGCGTGTATTAACGCGGGTAATTCCTGCAAAACGCGTGTATAAATGCAGCTAAAATATCATACACGCGAATATACACACGTTTATAAACGCGACGGTATGTTCAAACTAAAAATAGCCCGCCTTCCCCAAATATAGATTTTGAACTAACATATAAACACTGCTTTCTTTTTCGCCTCTTCCAACAGTAACAAAACCTAAGTGCAAGGAGGGAGCAGAGAAGGAGCACACACGGGAGAAGGAGGGAGCAGAGAAGGAGCAGAGAAGACTTACTTTTTCAGAGGTGAGCCTGTTTGTCCTGTGCCTTGTCTCTTTCCTTTGATTTGTTTATGCTATTTGCTCTTTGCTTTTTGGGTTTGTCTCCTTCCTTTTGCTTCTGTGCACACGATTGGGTGAATGATTCTGACAGGGGCGACAATGGTCCTTTTATAAGGACACTTTGTCTTTGTCAGAGGTCGGTCCTTTTGAAAAAAAGTTTTCGCAGGTCGCGTGTAAAAGCACGTGTACTCTGTCTGCAGAGTCTGTTCACGCGGATATACACGCGTTTCTAGACGGGTGTATACACGCGTTTTTTGACGGGTGTATACACGCGTTTCTGCACGGGTGTATACACGAGACTGCGTTTCAGAATTCATGATTTGTAGGCAACACAACTGACTTGAATGATGATATTTGTGTGAGTCAAGAGACAGCCCATGATGTACATGAAGATGTTTGTTGCAGGTTCTTTATGGATATTCCAGGTTCTTCATCCGATCCATTTGCGTACAGCAATTGGCTGATGGAGATGCTGAATCATTTTGGGCGCCATCCTGGTCCGGTTGAGCTTACAGAGTATATGTATGCCCATCCCCCTCCTTCCCTGCCTGGTGTCTATACCCCTACCGCGAGGATCCAGGGCACTCCAGTGCCGTCTATTCCTCCGAGTCCGACGAGATGGCATGCAGCTTCTCCTCTTCCACGTCCACCGAGGAGACATACCTCGTCCCAGACACACTCACGTACACCCTCACAGCCACCATCACGTGCTCCCTCAGAGCCACCGTCACGTCAGGGCTCACAGCCACTGTCACGTAGACAATCCCCCAGTCGTGACTCCACCCGCAGCAGTAGGAAGAGTGGGAGTGGAGGATGCGGCGGCTGCTTTGGTGGGGGAGGTGGGGGAGGTGGGGGAGGTAGTAGGGCACGCGGTGAGAGAGGAGATAGAGGGAGAAGAGTTAGAGGAGACAGTTCAGAAGAGGAGGAGATGAGAGAGATGGAGAGAGTGGTCTGCTATGATGTGACGGATAGGGGCGGGATAGTGATGGATGCGAGGGGGAGGGAGGTAATGGAGTACATGCGTGGGGTAGTATCAAACTCATATAGAAATTGTTTTATTAAATTTAAAGATCAAAATAGCCGATTAGTTGGGGAGGTGATAGAGGCTGTACATAGTCGGTACCCCAATCCCCCACATGCTACATTCTCGGATGTATGGGGAAGGACGCGAATAAGGGAGATCTTAAGTAATAAAAGATCTCACCTTTAAAAACTCGCGTACGATGACCGGCTAAATGTAGCCGTGGGTGGCTATCCTGCCGAGAAACCTGCCACTGCGCACAAACGCGAGTGGAAGGAGGCAAAGAAACGAGCAGAGGGTGGCGTGAAGAGCAGGCAGCATGTGGAGGCACGACGGATCCAGATGGAGACCATTGGATCTTCGCATTTCGGATCTGGCGGCGTCGAGTCATGGGAGGTAGAGTTCGTAAGTATCTTGCCACTTTATTTGATTGTTTACTTAATTCATTAATTCTATGATTGTTTTAATCTTACAAATTGTGTTGATTATGATACAGCGAACGGGTTACGGGGAGGAAGCCCACAACCCACGATACTGCGTATACTCGTCGGCATAGCAAACGTGACACGTGGGCCATCTTCAGAGCCGAGGGACGTATTACGGACGCGCAGTTTGAGATGGCCATGAGACCATACGGTCGACAGGTACTTGAAAATTCTAAACGAATGATTTTGGTTTATTGAATTACATATATATATACTTATATACTATATATTACTTGAACAGGCACAAGCTGCTGATGATCCACCGGCCGCCACTGCAGAGGGTGGACGTGAGCACTACTCATCGGACATTCCGACCGATGTGAGCTCATCTGAGCATGGAGGGAGCACCGAGTCATCATCTGGGTCGTCTGAGTAGTACTCAGACTTATAGTATCACATTCCATATTGAGGATGTGATTGTATATATTTTTTTGTAAACTGAAGCCATGGGCTACTTCGAGATATGGACTCCCTTGTATACATGTATGAAATTTTGATAGTAATATTGAATTAATTGATCGATAGTATTACATTCATGTCTGTCTTGAATCGTGTATTGACAATGTATGCATTCATGTTGTTCTTATCTTAATCTCCCTCGTGCATATGTTCTTCGTGGATGGTCTAATGGGATAGTCTAATGCACACAAAAAAATCCAGAGAGTGTTATTGGGTGCTGGAATGCTGGAACAGTATTCAGGCACCAAATAGCACTCTCTGGATTTTTTTTTTGCTCTCTGTTCGCGTGTATAAACGCGTCAGAACTGCTAAAACTCGCGTGTATTTACGCGGATACTCTGTAAAATACGCGTGTATTAATGCGTCAAAACTGACAATTACGCGTGTATAAGCGCATCTAAATTAAAGAAACGCGTGTATAGACGCAGGTATCAACGCGTCTGAGACATCTGAACTGAACAGAACGCGGCTATACACCCGTGTATAAGCGCGTCTAAATTCAAAAAAGGCGTGTATAGCCGCATGTATCAACGCGTCTGTGAAAAGAACGCGGCTACACACCCGTGTATAAGCGTGTCTGAGAGGTCCTATACACGCGCTTTTACACGCATGTCTGTGGCCGCAATGATACACGCGCTGATACACAGGCCCGCTACTTTTTTTCACAAGTAATTTTTAGCGGCTAGGAGCGCGGGTATGAGCCCGATCCCTTGTAGTGTTTCGACCCGTTGCTAAGGGTGGGTTGTGTTGTAGTGTTTATAGCATCCACTTGATCTTCGCACACATCCATAATATATTGACCTAGTCACATAATAATCTAGACTACAATTGATTTGAGGCCACTCAGGTTTGTGAGAACTAGTGTTCACCACTCCAGTTAACATGGCCTTGGCCATCCTATTTTTGTAGGGCATTTTGCCAACTTACGATGCCGTCACTTTATTTTTGCACTAAAAAGACTTCTTTGTATTTCAAAAGACGCAACATTTTGTATGATGGTAATTGTACTTTATGAGTGCATAACCTTACACTGGGCTTATTGTAAAATAGGGGAAGTCTTGGACTTCATATGTCATTGCTAGGCTAGTAAAAGACCATGATGGACTATTTTTAATCATGGCTAGCCAAGTGTGAACACTAGTCACATGTACGTACGTCAGTTTCTCAATAAGAAAAGCGTAATCATTTCCCTTTGCCAATAGATTGTAAGTGAGCTCTCTCTCTCTCTCTCTCTCTCTCTCTCTCTCTCTCTCTCTTGCATGTAATTTATTGTAATCTTGTATTGCATGATGGAGTGCAATCGTAATTAGGACATGATTAGTGGTTTTCTTTTGCATAATCTTTTCTTTTGCAAGTGAGTGTGAGAGATTACCAAAGTAGAGAGCCACTTCTTGCTTCCATCATAGCAAGATTGAGCACACTCTTTACATCCCATTCTCTATGGATCTCTTTGATGTGACAACAGAGCGAGGATGCGGATGATCGACAGAGTAAAACATAACATGTCTCTATGAATATATAAGTGTAGGTGGATTGGTGATTATTCCTCCGATATAAATCTAAAATTATAGAAAATGGGGTGAACGTTTTTAAAAAATGTCCAAAATTGCCAATTGGTCAAATATTTTCCAAAACCCTTCAAAATATCCAAAATTTGGGCGAATGTTTTAAGATGCCGAATGTATTATTTTTTGGGAAAACCTGAAAAATAGCCAATTGGCAAAGATTAGCCCTTATTTTTTTCCTTGATAATGGGGCTCGTTAAGTTTCCCTCTTCAAATTAGGGGAATTAGAAACCCAAAAAGAGTGACTCATCACACATAGGCTTTAGCAATCTAGTTGCTAAGCTAGCCAATTTATTTCCCACCACAAAGAATTATCTAATTAGGAGTAAATTGTTGCTTAATTTTGGTGATTAGCATGCCATTTTTGTGTTACAAAATTAAGTACTCAATAGGGGGCTACTACGAGTGAAAAAGGAAAATGATTTCATTAAACAACAAAAGCAGAAGGATGACCTAAGCTTGTAAGGTTACTGGAGGTTAATATTCTAAGGCTTAAAATTATATAATTTAAAAAGAAGCTTGTCGAAGTTACACGAAAATTGAAAGAAGTCAACGATCGCTTGCTACCGGTAGGTTGTTGTTAGATGAACGAAGGCAATCACTGCGCTCCTTTCTTTAAAGGTTACGTTGTTGATGAATGAAGGCCACGACTGCACTCTCTTTCTTTTAGGTGTCTTTCTCAGGTTTGCACTCTCCCTCCTATCTATCTTATAGTCCTCCCCTTCCCTCTCCCTCCTTGAAGGAGAGGGCATATCCCTTCCTCTTTTTCTCTTTCAGTCAGTTCATTTTGGGGTTGGTTGATTAATAGGAATAAGTGGGGGCTCACTGTGGCAGATATGGGCCATTTGTGGGGTTAGCGAAGGAGAAAAGGGGGTTGTTTGTAGGGTGGGCGGAGTAGGGGGTTAGGGTAGGCGCAAAGAGAGAGAAAGGCATAGCTCTCAATCTCTAATAGGTGTGGAAAATCCACAACCATAGGAATTTTTCTTGCATTGAGAAAAAAATACATATGGAGGTAGATTATCAATAGCATTAGCAGATCAAAAGCTATGATTTTTTGAAAATTTGAGTCAGCTAATCCTACATTTTTTATTGTAGTTGCAAATGAGAGTACTTGAAATGTTAGCAATTCCATGAGGAGTTCGATGATATGCTAATTTACATGCATTGATCAATCTACTAAGATTAATTAGAGCCCAAAGATTGCAGCACAAAGATGGAAAATTAGTGGAAGGATTAATTTTCATTAATCCTTAATTGCTTGTTTTAGGGAGTTAAGTTCATTGAACGAGAAGAATCCTAGTAGATAAAATCCAAGAAGAGGGTACCACAAGTGTCATAAGGGTTGTCCATGAGTGGGGACTCTAGCTAACTTACATCCAGCTTAAAATTGAAAGAATCTTCCCACATGTGCACAAAGGACAATGGAGGAACCTAGGTTATCTTTTACCTAGTAATATTTTATTCTTTTTCTAATTTTTATAGCGGCCCTTATTTCCCTACCTTGCTTGTTTTTATTTTTTTTGTAAGTTTCTTTGCATTTTCTTTCCAATTTGTTTTAGAAATCCCTCTTATTTATTGGCTTGTTAGTTATTTTTTTAAAACATCTTGCCCCTCTCTAATTTTTTCCTTCTTTACAATTTTTATCTCTCTTCTCTCTCTTTCTTTCCCTTTTCTCCTTTCTCTTCTTTTTCTCTCTCTCCCTATCTCTCTTTCTATTCTTTGTGTGTGTATATATATATATATATAATTAAATTCAAAAATAAACTTCTCACCTATCTCTCTTTTTCCTCTCCTTTTGATCACTTTTTTTGCTTTACTTCATAAAAGTTTTTTTAAATAAATTCAACAATTCTCCCCTAATTTCTACGTTTTCCCAACTTTAAAAAAAATTACTTATTATTTTTTATAGATACAAGAAAAAAAATGAATTTTAATGATTAATTTATTAAAAAAAATATTTTTCAAACTCTCTCTCTTTATGTAAATATAATAAATAATTTAATTTATATGACTTAGTTTTTTTAATTCTTCCCTCTCTATAATTTTTTTAACATTTACCAAATTAATAATTTTATTATATATATATATATAACCATTTCTTTTCCACTCTCTCTCTACCGTGTTGCATTCTACGGACGTTATTACCTCTCTCTCTCTCACTCTCTCTCTCTCTTTTAAAAACAAAAAGAAAAAAACGAAATACAAAAAAAAAACCTTGTCCGCTACCTCGTTTTCAAAGGGGATCAACGGATGGGGTTCTCTGGTAAACCCCATTCGTTAGATCTTCTTCGGAATCCTCCTAGAATCTTTGGAAAATCCAGCAGGGCGCCGTTCGCTTTTTTAATGCGCCATCGCTAATTAAATTGCATTTACGTG
Organism: Cibotium barometz; assembly: GCF_041138505.1. Classification (NCBI taxonomy): domain Eukaryota; kingdom Viridiplantae; phylum Streptophyta; class Polypodiopsida; order Cyatheales; family Cibotiaceae; genus Cibotium; species Cibotium barometz. The sequence continues at coordinate 62,433,420 of NC_141053.1, read as the reverse complement.
AAATATTTAAAAATAATCCGACGTTCATCAACGACCGCCGTCTCTCTCTCACCTCAAAACGGATAAACAGAGAGCTCCCAGCAGGCAGGACCATGGAAAGTGCGCGATCCCATTACGTGCGCGATCCCATTACCTTCTATCCCTGAGCAAGCACGAGGAGCGCATTGAGATTTCAAGGCGCATTCTCCTTGGTGAGGCTACGCGTTTGAATAAAACCAGTTGTGCACGCCTACGTAATGGGATTTTGACCCCGTTTTTCTATAATATGCACTTCGTCTGCTGCTGCTGCTGCTAATCTGGTTATGTTCTCATAACCGTGCAGTTGCAATCAGGATAGGGTCTCTTCCGAGGAGTCTACAGAGACTGGATCTCTCCCACAACAAGATCGCTGCGATCGAAGGGTCGCCTGCGAGTTCTAAACCTCTCCCACAATAGGATACGCGAGATTGGCCAAGGTATGATTAATAAGGAATGCTTGTATATTGTGGTTTACTTAGTTACGAAGGTTCGCTTGTAACCTTATTGACTCCTACTGCATGTGTGTAGGTCTGGCTAAGTGCACCTCTCTCAAGGAGCTCTGCTTGGCCGCCAACAAGATAAGCAATCTGAGTGGATTTTATCCAACATGAGCGCCAGGCTTGGCCAACTTGCTGCCAACAAAAGCTCCCTTGTCTCTCTCAACGTCCTCGGAAACCCTGCCCTCCACAGCCTTGAAGACTTGAAGCACTTGAAGAGGTTGATCGCCTGTGTCTTGCCCTCCACAGCCTTGAAGACTTGAAGCACTTGAAGAGGTTGATCGCCTGTGTCTTGCCTGGAATTACGTTACTCAACAAGCAGCCCATTCATTGCTCGTGAAGGCCCAATACTATTACAACACAACATTCACGTTTGCTGAAAGTGGCCTCAAGCGCCCCGTCACCCCCGCCCCCCTTCCATCTACCCGGCCCCGCGTCCCAGCCCTGCACACCAGCCGTTTCTTTTAATCTACTTTTGTTTTCGTTTTTATTTATTCTTATTTATTATTTTATTAGTTTGATTCTTTTATTACTCTTGTTATTATTAATTCTTATTTCACTAATAAAATAATACTTTTAAAATATTATAACAGTAATAATGTATGTATGTATGTGTATATATATATATGTATATATATATATGTATATGTGTGTATGTATATGTATATGTATATACATATACATATATATATGTATATGTATATATATATACATATATATATATATATATATACGTATATGTATATATATAAACATACATACATATATATATATATATATATATATATATATATATATATATATATATATAAAAGTAAAAGAGAAAAAGAAAATATAGGGAAAAAAAGAGCAAAATAAAAGTAACACTAAAAAAATAGACTTCGAACGGTGGAAATGCAAATGTTTTTTACTTTTTACATTTTTCAGTTATGATTTCATTTTGTTAATTTAATAATATCTACTAATTATTACAAATACTTATTATGTGTTTAATTTACTATTTTTTATATATCTTTATTATATATATATATGTAAACATAAATATTGATTTCTTAAAATTATTTTATGAAATAAACCAATTAATTTTCTCTCTTTCTTTAAATTTTAAAAAAATATACTCACATATTTTTAAAAAATAAATTAAACTAATATTAAAACCTATTTTTTAAAATTAAAAATAATTAAAGAAACCCATTGTTTATGAAAATATTCCCAAGAAAATTAAGGAATATCCTAACCCAATGTAAGAAAAACAGAGGTTGGAACAAGCTCAAGAGCTTTTACGACAAGTTCAAGCTAACCTAGAGCCGACCCCACCTTGGAACAAGTGGTTAAGTGTGCTCTTAACTGCTTTTGTTTTGTGAAGATTGTTCATCTTCACCCAAATTCTTCTCTTCAATGATCAGCATTGACACCAAATCTGTGAATTTGGGAATGTTCTCCCGAGTCTGAATAGACATCTTGAACGCCTTGTATTGTGGCCCGAGACCACGTAGACACACTTCCACCTTATCATCATCATCAACAGAAACACCAATTGATGCAAGGGATTCCATCTTATCATCATCCATCAATAGAAACACCAATTGATGCAAGGGATTCCACAATGCCCCTTGATCTTCAAAGAAGCATAATCATTCATAGACATATTTTTCTTATCCACAGTATGAAGGTCATTCTTCAACTGAATCTTTTGTGACTTGGTGTTAATTTCATACAGCTTCACCAAGGTGTGCCATGCCTCATTGGGTGACTTGGCATCCTGTATATGCCCAATCATAGTGTCCTATATGTTGGTAGAAAGTCAATACATGACTTTCCTTGCTCCTTGATTCCAATCCTTGAATTCTTTGACATCTGTAGTAGTTGGATTAATCTCCGGTATCTCTGCTACCTCCTCATGTTCACCTTCAATGTAGTCCTAGTACCCTTTTTTCTGTAGGAAATTTGTCAATCTAAACCTCCAAGCATGGAAGTTGTTCTTGTTAAGCTTCTCTACACCAATCTGGTTTATTCCATCATTTGACATCTTGTCTGTAATACAAATTTAACAAAAACAGCACCATTGTTTGACCTATACAAACTGCTGTATTTTCTACATAGCGGTACTATATTGCACCCAAATTGTCACAACCAATGACCTCAATTTTCATACATACACCCAATGGCAACTTTGGGACCTCTTTGCTGCACACACAGTGCCTGCACAACCAATCGCCCTTCCTATAGTTCCAAAGTAGAGTTCTCCAGAGAATCGAAACTTACCCACCGGAGTGCCAGTGAACGCCTACGAACTGAAAAACAGAGGTCCAGACGCACCCGAAATGCATTTTCAGCCCAAAAAATGGGATCCAAAAGACAACATAGTTTCCTTATAGCTCTCCTCCCATGAAGAAAGCTCCTCGATCAGAGTTCATTTGCCGGTGCCTCCCAAAAAGATCCTGATAAGGGTGTAGTAGCCAACACACGAGGGGAAGAGTAGATGAAGCTCTTATCCTTGTATCGCTTCCTGTGCTTCTCTTGCTTGCCTCTCAACCCTTAGCATGAACCAAGCTATGATACCATGAAAAGACGCAGGGGAGAAGAGAGCTTGAGCTCTTGCAAGCACACACACACACTCACACAAACCCTAGAAGAGAACACACAAGGTGAGAGGCTAAAAATTCTTCTTCTTCTTCACAAAACAAAAGAGGTCTACAAAGAAGATAAAGTGACTAACACACATAATAGATTATATAAAAGCAGTCCATAATGTGAACACGCTAAGACGAGTGGGTGGATGTGGACTAGTTGTGTAGTCGAGTTGAATCTCTAGCGAAGATATGTCGGTGCTAGCTACCAAACCCACCAATGATATAAATGTTGAACGGTCATGCAGGCGCCTCATGAGTGTTAGCTCATGTTGAGCTTAACATCTCAACATTTCAATGGTAGAAAACTAAAACACTACTATGAACCACTCACCCAGGATATGCTTTATCAAATCCACAAGAAGAAGAAGAAAAGCAAAAACAAGACAATGAAGAGCACAAAGCATGAATTGAAGTGATGGCTTGACAAAAAAAAAGAGCCAAAGAGGATGACCTGATAGTGTACAAATATCTATTCATAAAGCTGAACTTATAGGTCTTAATAATCAGGACTCGTATGTCGAACCAGCTCATCTAGAGCTAGAGTTTTCCAAACCAAACCATATAGCAGCATAGCCAGCCCTGGTTGATACAAGAGCTAGTCACATAACATAATGGCATGGGAAAAATGGACCTTGCTAGGTCACCCAAATCTCACACCGTCTATAGAAATGGTTACTGCAGTCAACAATTGTCAAATAATGACTGTAGGAAGTCTTGAAATTGAGTTTGTTATGGGGACTAAACATGCATTTTGAAAATTCTATGTGACCCCTCCAGGAGCAATTGAAGAAAACATCATACTAGGGAGAACGTGGATAGTGGCCACAAATTGTATGGTTAATTGAGCAAAAATAACGACAACCCTTGTATTGCAAAATGACAAAGCGATCGTACCATTGGGTAATAGTACTAACCATAACCATGCAATCTCTCAAACTTCCACTTCCAATAACATAAGTTAGATAGGTTATAATCATGACAAAAATACTAAAGTTGTTACATGACAAAAAGCATAATTCTTAATGAAATACCAGAAACTGGCCAACAACAAGAACAAAAATTAGAACCTAGGCAACTAACAAAACAATTTTCTAAACAAGCCCCAAAAGAAGTATGAATACTAGAGAAAACCTTGGATCATTAGAATAGACACAATGCCATTCCTAAACCATGGCAACCAAAAACCTCATCCAAAGGTACTCCTTACATCTAAAAATTCTAGTAAAAAGTGGAGCCTCGACCAAGACATCCAACATCAAAACAATCTAGATACTAACTAGCTCCTTGTCAGCTCAAGGCTATTATGAGGGACACTCTAGCATTTGGATATCAAAGAGAACCTCTCCATCAAGGCCTAACCTTTCTTTACAAAGAGTTACCCAGATGGAGTGGAGACCAAAAAGAAAATATTTGTCCCAACCAAATGCACAAAGTAAGTGTAGTGGAGACCAAAGGCTACAAAAACTATTGTAGACCCTAACCTTACAATAACTACAAATACCTAGAGTGGAGACCAAAAAGAAAACAAATGCACAAAGTGAGCGGAGTGGAGACCAAAGGCTACAAAAATTATTGTAGATGATTCCCTAACATTACAACAACTATAAATACTTGAATATAATTCAAAAGTATCCATACCCATATCTCTTACCGTCATAGAGCCCCATCATTAACATCAACATGTGTATTTACAAAATCCACACAAAGCCCATGTGCCATACCTCAAATTCAGCTTGCCAATTGGAAAGCCAAAGTCAAGTCAAATTCAACAACAAATCCAACAGCCATGATAGCTAAGGTATCATCATGGATTATTAAGTGATTATTAATGTCTTTACAAAAAAACTAAGTCTTCTATGACTTTTATTACTATAAGCCATGAACATAGACTTCTCATGGGCAGACACGAGTGGCCCAATCATTGATTAGGATTGTACAGAGTGGCCCAATCATTGATTCGGATTGTACAGAGTGGTTCTACCAACAAGGGGAGAGAAGTATCCCTTCATTCTAAACCCATTCTCATTACTTTTATGCATCATTAGGAGAAATGTATAATTGGATTGCATTTGTGGATCTTTTTTGTTTAGAGTTTCATCATTCTACCCCATGTTTACTCTATTAGAGATGCATGCTTCCCGCAGCATCCTTTTTGTGCTTATAGTGTAGAATTTACTTTAGACGCTATGCGACAGGACTCTGTTAGTCATTGGTAGGAGTAACCGTGCAAAGACACGATGACATGAGTATACTCTACTCAGTGGGGACCCTGTCAGATAAGAACTGAACAAGAAGAACTCGTGGAACAATGGAGAACAAATTTGAAAACTTGTAATACCTCCAACATTCTTTGAGATAATGTTACCACATATGTCCTTTTAAGATAATAGTGCAAGGATTCCTTGAGCAGTTAACTGAATGTAGCTACTTAGCTAACTTGTCCCCATGCCATTCTATAGTCAAAATGCACTCACACCATTGACTCGTACACTCGAAGAAGCCTATGTAGTAGAGACCCAATGGTGGTGAGAAAGAGGATGCACATAGTGAAACTAATTTAGATTCCACATATCAATTATGGCTATATGATGATGAATTGTCGTGCGGTGAGAATGTTTATTTTTACACAATCAACAAAGACACCACAAATAGTGGACTACATCAAAATTCCACAATTTAGAAACTCCCAGGTGCATTCAAAACTAAAACTCTACAAAACAAAAATTTCATGTTTTAGTCATTTTTTTAGTACCTGCATTATATCATCTTATGTCTGGTAATATTCCTCTAGTTATTAGTTCGATGAACATATGTATATCAGAATTTATCATTCAATGAGAATGTTTATTTTTACGGGATCAGCAGACACCATGAACAATGGACTACATCAAAATTCCACAATTCAGGACCTACCAGGTGCATTTGAAACTAAAACTCTGTAAAATAAAAATTTCATGTTTTAGTCATTTTTTTGAGTACGTGCATTATATCATCTTATGACTGATAATATTCCTCTAGTTATTAGTTTGATGAACATAAAAGTATATTTATTTCTAGAGATAAGATCCTATCCCAAAGCATACATAAACTATGCCAAATGAGTATGCCAGGTACTTCCATCATCTTTATTGTGACTTCTCTAGCTAGAGTAAATACTTCTAGATAAATTGCATAGTTGAAAGTACAATAAATTTATTAATAAAGAAAACCCCCCAAAAAAATAGAGAGAGACCAAGAAGATAACCATCACCATGTAGATCTTAGGAGGTCATTAGGTTCATTTTACAAGCCTCGAGGTCGTAGCCTTGACCTTCTTGGGATGAGACCTTGTTTTTTTTTTAAATGAGAGAAAAGAAAAGAAAGAAAAAACATCGTCGTAATGTGATACTTAGCGATTCTTAAAAACTCATGGTGGAGGTCTATGAACCATTGCTTTGATCTCTATGGGGTGGTGCCTTATAAGCTTAGGGGGTTCACCTAAAAATATGTAAGTATGAGGGAGTTCTGAGATTACTCTGAATAGAGGCAGATGGTTGAGCTGGAGTCCTCTTGGGATTGCCCTGATTTTCCACCAAGATGGGGAGGGTAATCTCCAAGAAGTAGAGGCAAAATAGAGGAATAGTACAAGTACACTAAAATGAAGATAATAGTGGCATTTAAATACACAAAGATGAAAATACAAAGGAATTAGGGTCTTTTTAAAGATGAGGGAGGCCACTAACCAAGTCCAGCTGGGATCTAGACGCTTCCAGCTTCTGTTTGATCCCTTTTAGACAAGTTGTGGACCAGTTTAGCTCACTTTTTTATCCAATTTGCTAAGAGGAGAGAGGAGAGATAAAATATCTCAATTTTTTTGAATTAAAAATGCAAGGTAATGATGAAAAAAAGGCACCTCCTTCATGAGCCCTTTCCCTCCTTACTGAGGTGTCAAAATTGAATTTTTTTACTAATAAACCGAGTACTTGGTCAACTCTTCATCTTATGTGAGCATTTACTCATTTTTGGGAGATTTTCTTTTATTCTCTGTATTTTTCTTATTGAAACACTTGGATTAATCTTATTGGCCCTTTAGAACCTTATTTGGACCTTAATCAAAAATTTCTGAGAATGTGGACCCTTAGGCTAAGGTCTCTTACACATAATCAATTAATTTCTAATGCACATTGAAAAATTCTTTTTGAACTTTTGTTTCAGGGAAATGTATTTTAAATATAAGGAGAAACTTGTATCCAAAAATATCTAAAAATTGAATTACCTCTCTCTGGAACATTCTCTCTCTCTAGGCCAAAGACAAGGAAAAATAATGTTTTCTTGCATTTTGAAATAGGGGATGATTACAGGGGACTGACAGGAGAGCTTATACATATTTTGGGAGCTGAGGAGGAACCTTAGAGAGAGAGAGAGAGAGAGAGAGAGAGAGAAAGAGTTATTACATTATCTTGCCATGTGTGTGGTTGTGTTTGGGGTGTGTGTGTGTGTGTGTGTGTGTGTGTGTGTGTGGTAAGAGAGAGAGAAATAATTAAGTTATTTGAATAAGAAAAGTGTGTGGGTGTGTGTGTGTGTCGCGCGTCCTCTTTTAAGGTGAATGTATTATGAAGTATTTTAGTACTAAGAAAAGTGTGTGTGTGCATTTTTTAAATGCTAAAAGTATTATAATTTAATTTTATTATTTGAATAGCAAAAAGTGTGTGTCTGTGTCATGTGTATGAGAGAGAGAGAGAGAGAGAGAGAGAGAGAGAGTGAGTGAAAAATTTTAATTTGAATAACAAGTGTGTGTGCGAGAGAGAGAGAGAGAGAGAGAGAGAGAGAGAGAGAGAGAGAGAGAGAGAGAGTTAGAGCATTAACTTTGCCTTGTGTATGGGTGTGTGTGTGTGTGTGTGTAAGTGTGTGTGTGTTTATAAGGTAAAAGAATTTTAAAATATATTTGAAATATGGAAGTTTATTAAAATGTTTTTTGAATAAAATTATGTATTATGAATGTTTTTTAAAATTTGAATAGCAAGTGTGTGTGTGTGTGTGTGTGTGTGTGTGTGTGTGTATGAGAGAGAGAGAGAGAGAGAGAGAGAGAGAGAGAAACTTTTATGTGTTATTGTGTGTGTGAGAGAGAGAGAGAGAGAGATAGGGAGAGAGTTATTGCATTCTCTTGCCACGTGTGTTGTTGTGTTTGGGGTGGTGTGTGTGTAAGAGAGATAAATGATTTAGTTATTTGAATAAGAAAAGTGTGTGTGGGGATGTGTGTGCATGTGTGACAGAGAGAGTGAAAGTATTATGTGTGTGTGAGAGAGAGAGAGAGTGAAAGTATTGTGTGTGTGAGAGAAAGAGAGAGAGAGAGAGTTATTGCATTATCTTGCCATGTGTGTAGTTAAGTTTGGGGTGTGTGTGTGTGTGGAAGAGAGATAACTAATTTAGTTATTTGAATAAAAAAAGTGTGTGTATTAGGAAGTATTTTTAGGGTGAAAGAAATTTAAAATACTTTAGTTATTTAAACAAAGTGTGTATATGTTTGTGTATGTTTATGTGTGTGTTGTGTGTTTTTTTCCAAGGTGAAAGAATTTTAAAATATTTTTGTTATTTGAATAGCAAAAGTGTGTGTGTATGCATGTACTTAGCAAAGAACAAAAGCATTAACTTCGCCATGTGTGTGTGTGTGTGTGTGCTTGTGTGTTTTTTTTAAGTTAAAAGAATTTTAAAATATATTTGAAATATGGAAGTTTATCAAAATGTTTTTTTTAATTTCATATTATGAAAGTTTATAATTTTTTAAAAATTTGAATAGCAAGTGTGTGTGTGTGTGTGTGTGTGTGAGAGAGAGAGAGAGAGAGAGAGAGAGTTATTGCATTATATTGCCATGTGTATGGTTGTGTTTGGGAGGGGGTGTGTGTGTAAGAGAGATAAATAATTTAGTTATTTGAATAAGAAAAGTGTGTGTGGGTGTGTGTCTTTTTTTTAAAGGTGAAAGTATTATGAAGTATTTTTAGGGTGAAAGAAATTTAAAATACTTTAGTTATTTTGAACAAAGTGTGTGTGTGTGTGTTTGTGTATGTTTGTGTGTGTTGTGTGTTTTTTTCCAAGGTGAAAGAATTTCAAAATATTTTTGTTATTTGAATAGAAAAAGTGTGTGTGTATGCATGTACTTAGAAAGGAACAAAAGCATTCAAAATGTTGGAGGATTTCCAAAAAAAAAGATTTGAATAACATGTGTGCGTGTGTGTGTGTGTGTGTGTGTGTGTGTGTGTGTGTGTGTGTGTGAGAGAGAGAGAGAGAGAGAGAGAGAGAGAGAGAGTTATAGCATTAACTTTGCCATGTGTGTGTGTGTGTGTGTGTTTTATAAGGTAAAAGAATTTTAAAATATAATAGAAATATGTTTACCATAGCAAATGATGTTTACCCACTATGGGAAGGGGTTGAGCATGAAAGTAAGAGCACACCAACTTTACTCTTGCCCATAACCTTGCCAACATTGAATATTCCTTTTGCAGTTCTTGCTTAGAAATAGTCCAAAAATATGGAGACTATTGAAGCAATGAATGGATAGAGACATTCTCCCGTTAAAAATATTAGAAATATATTACAAATATGGAAGTTTATTAAATTGTTTTTTATTATAAAATTCCATATTATGGAAGTTTATAAATTTTTTAAAAAAAAATTGAATAGCAAGTGTGTGTGTGTGTGTGTGTGTGTGTGTGTGTGTGTGTGTGTGTGTGTGAGAGAGAGAGAGAGAGAGAGAGAGAGAGAGAGAGAGAGAATTGCATTGACTTTGCCATGTGTGTGATTGTGTTTGGGGTGTGTGTGCGAGAGAGAGAGAGAGAGAGAGAGAGAGAGAGATTCAGAGACATAATTTAGTAATTCGAATAGAAAAAGTGTGTGTGGGGGGGGGTGTGTGTGTGTGTGAGTGAGAGAGAAAGAGAGAGTGATAGTTGAAACTTTGTGTGTGTATGTGTGTGAGAGAGAGAGAGAGAGAGTCCTTATATTGAAGTTGAAAGTGTTTTAAATGTTTAAATAATTTGAATAGCAGTAAATATTTGAGAGGGGTAAATATTTTAGATATTCAAACAAGATTTTGGATGCATACAGGTTGATTTTCTACATCAAATTTGGAGTTTGTTGGCTACCTTGGAGTATCTAGAACATTCATTGGAGTGTGGTTGAGCTAAGGAAGGCTCATTTATAGATTTTAAGTGTGCGGAAGGTGTGTGCATTGAGCAATCTAGTACAGATTGTTGGTGAAAAGCTGGATAGGAAGAACTTCCAGGCATGGAAGTACAGGATAAAAAGTTTCTTGAAAGGAAAAGGATTTTGGAATCTCATTACAGGTGCTGAGCCAGAGCTTGAGCTACCTCGACAACCTACACAGCAGGTTATTGCTCATATAAGCAATGGTCAGAAAGAGCATTCAAAGTGCTGCATTATCTGTCTATATGTATTTCTGATGCTATGCTCATACACATACAGGATGCTGAGAATCCCAAAGATGCATGGGATACTTTGGTAAAGATGTTTGATACAGATACGAGTGCTCGTAAGTCTCAGTTGTTTGTGAGACAGCAGATACATAATGTGAAAAGGAATAAAAGGAGCATACATGATTATGTGCAAGAAATCAAGAAGTTTGCAGATGCATTGGCCACAATAAATGCCCCCATGCCTGATGATGATTTGGTGGATATTACCTTGCGTGGTCTTGGCAAGGAATACAAATCTTTTGATACATCTATCTCAGTGAGGAGTACAGGCTTACCAGACTTTGATGAGTTGGTTTCACTCTTGCTGGTTGAGGAAATCAAACTCAGTGATTCATTTCTGGATGCATCTACTAGCCATGATGACAATGGCAAAAATCAGGCTTTTTATTCTCAGAGAGGTTTTAGAGGCAGGGGGAGATTTGTATCATGTGGACATGGTGGTAATGGTCGTGGATGGCAGGACAGGTCACCACAACAGAATTTTTAGCCTTCATATGGTGCTCGAAGTGGTCGTGGATATACACCTCAAAGAGGCAGAGGTAATCCCCGTGGTAGAGGACGTTGGCAAGGCCAACAAAATTCTATGCAAGATGTGGAATGCCATTACTGTGGCAAATATGGTCACATGGTGAGAGATTGTTTCCGCAAACAGAATGTTTTGAGAGGGGGTAAAGCACAACGTGGTGGTCATTATGGTGGAAATTATGCACAACATGGTGGAAACTATGTATCAAGCAGTAATGATGGCACTGCAAATCATTTGTTTGCCATGAAACATGTTGTGGGTTCTATGACGACAAATGCTGAGAATGATGACACATGGTATATGGACTCAGGAGCATCAAACCATATGACATGTCATGGTGAATGGTTTGAGCATATGAAGCCTATGGATGTAAAAGGCTATGTGGAGACAGGTGATGATACCCAGCATGTCATTACACATGTTGGAAGTGTACCATTGGTTATGCACAATGGTCAGACAAAGTCTATGTTAGACGTGTTGTATGTGCCCTCTATCACAAAGAGCTTGGCCTCAGTTGGTCAAATGGTGGAACAGGGATTACAGGTTCGTTTCAACGAGCATGGTTGCTTCGTTGAGGACTTCAAACATGGATGTAGAGTCATTGCTAAAGAAAAGAAAGAAGGCAGATTGTTTAAGCTAGATGCTGGAATTCTTGAGCTAAAATCAGCCATGTTCTCTAAAAGCAAGAATATGGTACAGGACATTGATATGTGGCATAAGAGGATTGGACATGTCAATATATAGAGATTAAAGAACATGCAAACAAGAGGCATTGTCAGTGGATTGCCTAGATTCAAATATGATGGAAATATGCATGTTTGTGAAGCCTGTCAGTTTGGGAAGCAGGCAAGGTTGAGGTTTCCTAGAGAAGGAAATATGAGTAGCAGGCCACTTGAGATCATACATAGTGATGTATGGGGTCCTGCACAAAACCCATCTATCAAAGGCAGTTTATACTATGTGACATTCATAGATGATTTCAGCAGGATGACATGGATATACTTTCTCAAAGAGAAGAGTGAAGTGTTGGAAAAGTTTATGGATTTCAAAGCTTTTTCAGAAAAGCAATATGGCTGTTGGATTAAATGTTTGAGAACAGATGGAGGTGGTGAATACACCTCAAAAGCTTTTGAGCATTTCTTGAGGAAGCATGGAATAAGAAGACAATTGACTTGCAGGTATACACCACAGCAAAATGGTGTGGCTGAGAGAAAGAATAGAGTCATATGTGAAGTGGCAAGGGCAATGCTCAATGAAAAGAGCATGCCAGATTACTATTGGGCAGAAGCATGTGCTACTGCAGTGTATATATTGAATAAAACACCTATAGCAGCCATTCATGGAAGCACGCCAGAGATGCACCTTACAGGTTATAGGCCAGACATTGGACACCTCAAAGTTTTTGGATGCATAGCTTATGTACATGTGCCTGATGAAAGAAGAAGGAAGTTGGATCCTAAGGCAGAGAAATGTGTATTTGTTGGATATGCACAAGATCGAAAGGCATACAAATGTTACAACCCACAAACTAGACAAGTGGTCATCTCACGAGATATGGTGTTCGATGAGCTTGCTAGTTGGTACAAAGCAAAAGATGAGGGTGTCATTGAGTCACTTGAGGCTGATGTGCCTGTGAACTTGCCACAAGCAAGTTCTAATTCTACTTCTATGTCTGGGCCAGCAGGCAGAAGCTGAGAGTAGCAGTGTACGTCCATGGTCAGGACGTTTGAGGCATGAGAGTGTGAGCACTGGGAGTAGTGCTATGGATAAAGGAAAGAAGAAGGTCGAAGGAATTGGAATCACAGGTTATGAGTCATCTAGTTCGGAGAGTTTGGATGAGGAGCTTGGCATACATGTTTTACGCACACCTGGTGCTAGGCAAGATAGATATGTACCACCACATGCTAGAGTGACAGGTGTACAGAGTGACCCGTATGCATTACGGAGATCCTAGAGAGTCAGATATCCAGTTGACAGATTGACATATCGAGATTTTGCTATGCGCTATGCATATATGACATCTATGGTGAAGCATGTGGAACCTACATGCTATACAGAGGCTATTGGAGAGCATGTATGGGAGAAAGCAATGGATGTAGAGATGGACGCATTGGTCCATAATGATACATGGGACTTGGTTGCATTACCAAAGGACAAGAATTTTATTAGATGTAAATGGGTTTACAAAGTGAAGTGCAAATTTGATGGTTCTATTGAGAGACATAAAGCAAGATTGGTAGCAAAGGGTTATGCACAGACCCAAGGATTGGACTATGATGAGACGTTTAGTCCCCAGTGGCTAAGATGGGCATAGTGAGAGACATAAAGCAAGATTGGTAGAAAAGGGTTATGCACAGACCCAAGGATTGGACTATGATGAGATGTTTAGTCCAGTGGCTAAGATGGGCATAGTGAGAGCAGTCATTGCTATGGCTGCAGCTAATGGCTGGGAAATGCATCAAATGGATGTCAAAAATGCATTTCTGAATGGAGATCTACAAGAGGAAGTGTATATGACACAGCCAGAAGGGTATGTACACCCAAGATATCCCACTCATGTATGCAAATTGAAAAAGGCATTATATGGTTTGAAGCAAGCACCTCGTGCTTGGAGTGATAAGATGAGCAGATATCTTATCTCACTTGGTTTTCAGATTTCTACAGCAAATTCTTCACTCTATGTGAAGAAGATAGAGCATGGGATTGTCTTACTCGTCATCTATGTGGATGATTTTATTATCACAGGTGATCATGGTGCAGATGTGATGCATGTCAAGAAAGCATTGAGTGGGCAATTTGACATGAAAGACCTTGGTGAGTTGAGATACTTTCTTGGAATTGAAGTGGTCAAAGGTCATGCAGGTACATGGTTAGTACAGCGCCAATATGCATTGGATATGTTGGAAAAGTATAGCATGACAGGGTGTAAGCCTATGAGTACACCTTTGGAGCAAAATGTGAAGTTGCGGGCTGATTATGGTGATGAGCTTGATGATCCATCTATGTACAGAAAGATGGTTGGTAGTCTCATATACATGACTATCACACGCCCAGATTTGAGTTATGATGTGGGGCTAGTAAGTCAGTTTATGCAGAGCCCCAGAAAACCACATTTGGATGCAATGAGACGCATCATGAGATATGTTAAGACCACTGCACATTATGGTCTACTTTATGAGAGTGGTAAAAGCTTGGACATACATGGCTACATAGATGCTGATTGGGCAGGTAGCTCATATGACAGGAGGTCTACTAGTGGATATGCTTTTACACTTGGAAGTGCCGTGGTGAGTTGGAGTAGCAAGAAGCAACCTACAGTTGCTTTATCCAGTACAGAGGCTGAATATAGAGGTGCAGCTATTGCTACTTGTGATGCAGTATGGTTAAAGGGTCTCTTGGCTGATTTATGTGAGCCTATTGATGGCAAAGTTGTCATTCATTGTGACAACATGAGCAGTATACAGTTGGCCAAGAATCCAGTGTTTCATGCGAGGACCAAACACATAGAGGTCCATTATCACTTTGTCAGAGAGAAGGTGCTGGATGGTACAGTTGATCTTCAGTATGTGAAGACTGAGCAGGTGGCAGACATCTTTACGAAGCCACTTAGTAGGGAGAAGTTTGAGTACTTCCGGACTATGTTGGGAGTACATGGGATGAGCTTGAGGGGGAGTGTTGAGAGTCTTGATATCCCAAGCTCATCTACATCTTCATCGGCAGTACATCATGAGCTTGAGAGGGGCTGTTGAGATTCAAGCTCGATGTCAGTGTGAGCCAGCTATGCTATGTGCTGGCATGTTAGGTAGGAACATGTGTGAGACATAAATGACCGCGTGTCCAGCTGGTCATAGTGTATGGACATTAGCTAGGGTTAGTAGAGTGTGGACACAACTCATAATGTGTTGTGTGTATTATGGATTATGGCATTATGCTTTGTGTGAGAGTGGACATGGCTTCCCTCTATGGTTAGGGTTTGCAATATACATTAGGGTTTGATCCTGTGTGTGTGTCTCCTCCCCCTCTACTGTTCTTTCAACAGACATGTCATTAAATATCTTAAAGTTGACCTATGACAATAATAAAAGATACTGTCTTCTTTGAGGAGATGCCACAATTGGGCTTTTTTGGATACCAGCCTAGCCCAAAATGGGAAGTTCTTGGATTTGATGGGTGGGATGATATTAATCCTCGGTATATTTATATAGTCTTGGACCCTTATAGGCTAGATGAAAATCTTAAGATTCTCTCAATCAAAGAGGTATTGGGATTACTAGATGGCTTTTACATTGCGGGTAGTAGATGTAGGAGCTCCAAGGAAAAGTGTTTCATTTTTAGGGAAATATTGAAGTGCATTCCATTAAGGAAGTTGGTAAGGATAATGTAATAAGCTTTGAGATTATTGATGGATGTCTCCTCTCTCTCTCTCTCTCGCTCTCTCTCTCTCTCTCTCTCTCTTGCCCTCTCTATTTGTTTTTCTCTCTTTCTCTTACACACACACACATAACACACAATCATGTAATATGCAAATAGTTACTCTTACCTTTTCTTTTGTATTTTTTGTGAAATGTAGCTAGGACTGGGTTAGAAAAATAGAGAGATCATAAGTTTATTATTTTTTTAGTCTCTGCATGTGTTTGTGTAGAAGGAAGCACAAGGACGATAGCATCAAAGTTGGCTTTCGAATCCAATTCTCTCTTCAACTTGAGGTTAGTTTTTTGCTGCCCTATTGGTCTTTATCTATTTGTGTGTTCATTGTCAAAAAGTGATGCATCAAATAAAGATTATTTTTTTCCCATATGTATGGTTGGCTAGATAGAGAGAGAGAGAGAGAGAGAGAGGAGAGATTACATAAAAACATTCTCTATTTCTCTTTTAATCTCATCGAGTGAGTATCCACATCTAGACAGTTTAAAATATTGGTGTGCTTGGCTACCTAGGCTAGAAACATTTCATTTATTAGACTATTTCCTTTGAGATTGTAGAGTGAGTTCTAGAGAGTGTATAATGGGTCTTAGAGAATTCACAAACTATAGTAGCCTTGGAGAATAGTTCATATATTAGCTGCAAAACGTTCTTAAAAAAGTTAAAAAAAGTTAAAAACCAAATTCTTTGAGATAAAAATATCACAATTTTTTTGAATTAAAAACCCTCTCACACATGGGAGGCACCTACCTCAAAGGTCTCCCTCTCCCACAAATGTGAAGGAGGCGCCTACCTCAAAGGTCCCCGTCTCCTTACCAAGGTGTCAAAAATTCATCATTCCTCCAAAATATCTCATTTTTTTAGTAATATCTCTTAATTTTTAACTAATAAACCTTGTACTCAGTCAACTCTTCATCTTATGTGAGCACTTACTCATTTTTGGATATTTTCTTTTATTCTTTGGATTTATCTCATCCCAACACTTGGATTAATCCTATTGGCCCATAAGAACCTTAATTGGACCATAATCTAAAATTTTTTCAAAATCGAGACCCTTAGGCTAAGGTCCCTTATATCATTTTTAATTGATTTCTAATGCACCTTGGAGAATTTATTTTGAACTTCTATTTCAAGGAAATATATTTTTGATATTAGGAGAATTTTTACATCTAAAAATATATCAATATTGAATTATCTCTCTCTAGAATTTTTCTTCTTTTTAGAAAAAAACAAGAAAAACTTTAATTCTGAATTAGGGAATGATTATAGGGGATTAACGTAAAAGCTTATTCATTCAGATTGAGGAGGAATCTTACACAAGAGATATGACTTCACTCCAGTAGCACTTAGCTCTAGCTTGAAATGGCAAGAGAGTAGACACAATGCTCTACACAAGAGAACCTCCCTTGAGAATGCCCCATACCCCTATTATATAAGAGGGCCCTCAAGTGACTCTTCACACTCCATTTCCATGTGTGTGACCCTTGGTTGCTTGACCCTAACCTCAACCCAAGGTTAGACCTAACCCTTACTCCACTAAAGCATGTTCCCATGCTCCCATGTTCACATGCCTAGGGTGGGTTAGCCTCCTAGTATATGCACATATAATGTGCACATAACATAAGCTTTGTGAGTGGGTCTATGAAGCTGCCACCCCTCCACGCCCAAAGTTTCACCCCCATCAAGGGCCAAATAGGTGTGTCAATGTGAAAAAGAGCACGTTTCGGTGGGACGTCACATGTGTCCTCTGGTTTCTGACGGGGTTGAAACTTTTTGAGTGGGTCCATGGGGCTTCTACCACCTGACTTACAAAGTTTTAACCCCATCAGACACTAGATGGGCATGATGGTGTGTTGCCACTTGCTGCACTGGAGAGACGAAAAACTCTCTCACTTGTAGCAAGAGTAGTATGATCCACACTTAGCTCAATCCAATGGGATTTGCATCCCTTTCGGAGCTAGGGATTCAACCCGTACCGGTGCACAAAAGCTTATCCATTTGATGGAGAGAATGCTAGGAATACTACTACTATTGACATACACACAAGCTCAATCTTGCTATTGCTCACTCAACTCCACATTCCACTCATCCATGCATCCAAACAAGAAGAAAGCTTAGCTATTTCCTACACAAGATCAAAGCATTCTTCATTCTCAAATAATCATTTCCCTAGCATGCACAAAAACCTTGAAACTATCAACCATGAAACAAGCACACTAGAGAATTGACATGAGAAGAGAGACAAATATCAACTCATTGCATTGAATCAACAAAAATAGAACTTACAACAATGCAGATGAGGAGAGAGAAGAGCTTGCACCTCTATGGGAAAAGAGGGAGAGTCTCAAGAGAGCTCAAACATGAGTTTGCCCAATGTCCCTAAGCTCTCAAATGAGCCACTTTTTATACAAAAACTTTAAAACTCCCAAAAGTTCCCATGTGGGATTATTGTCAAGCCCACTCCCACATTCATCTACAACTTGGAACTCTTTACAAGAGCCCTAAGTATCTTTTTGTTGCATCCTTGCATTGATCTTCACTCGTCATACAACACTCTCCCCTTCCTATTTTGCGCACGTCCTCGAGCGCGGTAGAAGCAAGAGCTGCAAAAAACAATGGATACAAGTAAAATCTTTTATTGAAAAAAAGAAAAGAAAAGGAAAGAAAAAAAATAGCAATGACAATTTCACACGTGAGCATATAAGTGAAAGGCTGATTAGAGTTTTAAAGAGTACTAAAATAGGTGAGTAAAGACTAGTCAAAGTGAGACTAAGTGGTAGATAGTGCTATGCAAAGACAAGTGTGCTTGCACACCACAGGTTATGACCGTAGTCCCAATGTCCTACAAGTATTTAAGTTATTCCTAAGTGGCAAACCTACTCCTAAATATGAGCAATGGTAATTGGACCTTTTTTTTTTTAATGTGTGTAGAGGGTGATAAAGATTAAGGTTCCATCCCAATGAGACCCAAGCAATGGCCAAGAGACCTCCGCCAAGAGAATCTAAAGGCCGCTAAGTATCTCAAAGGCGATAGACCCTTTTCTTTCTTTTTGTCATAAAGGAGTACCCCATGAAAATGAGGGCATCGGTCTCGAGGGCCCATAGTGTACCCCAGAGTCCTACCAACATCTATCAAGGCGATAGATTCCTTAAAGGTCTTTTTCTGAAGTTTTTAGATATCAGTGTTCACCCCATGGAAACCAAGGCATAGGCCCCAAGGTGCTAAGACAACCCTAGGTCCTACCAAGCATTCCGCATGGCTGTAGGCACGTCATGTCTCGATTCACTTTATATATTTATTTAGGATATATTTTCATAATTTTTTTATTAATCCTAGCACCTAGCTCATACCTAAGAGGTAGCTACCACTAGGGATAACTAATATACCTTGTAAGCATAAGAACTTGGCATACTCCATTGGTATATATCCTACACTATCTTTAAATGGAACTTGGCATACTCCATTGGTATATATCCTACACTGTCTTTAAATAGAAATATCTTCTACTAAGTCCTTTAAGAATCTAGAAATTACTCACCACATTTTAACAACTAATCTAAAACTTAAACCAGCCAACTGTGTGTGAACATGCAAACAATGTATCCAAAAGTTAAAAGCACATAAAAAATAAAAGATTATGATTTGAATACACCTGTTGTAGTGCTCGTTGATGTTGTTCGTTTGCATTGATGCATTGCTGATGTTGTGCAGATTGCTTCTCTTTGCTCTTTGTAGGTGTTGCATGTCTCCCCCCTTCCTAATTTGTGTGCACGATAGGTGGACTATTGGGGCATGGTTGATGCTCTTGTTTAGCTGAGATCTCTGCAAAATGTTTATTAACAAACAAGAAAAGAAAAGAAAGGAATAAAATTTGCTATTGGTGCCATTCATATAGCCGAGGGGAAAAATCCAGTGGGAGAAAAGTGCCCTAGCTTGTTGATCTTATTGTGGAGTCGCTGAGCTTACCCTTGCGCTGGTGGTGGATCCGTGTCCACTTCTGCTGGAAAGATGGTATCAATTTCCTCAGGATGCAGGGACAACTCTTCACAAAAACTGACCTCTGGAGAAGGTGGTAGAGTAAGGAGTGCTTCCTCGCTAAAATATGGCATTGGTTCTATGGGAAGGTTCAGTAGACAATTTTGATTTTGGAACTGCGCAATATAGGTACTCATATTGATCCAATATTGACATGATGAGGCTTGGGGAAGGAGGGCTTGCAAGTCATTTAAGCTTGTATCCCTCCATTGTTGTGCTTGAACCTCCTCAGGTAATCTACGTTGATTTGGTCCTCTCTCTGGTATTCTCACATTAAGAAGATTATGGCGTTGGGGTGTAATTCCCACAATTTGATTCATTAAGCCCGTGCCATATCATCTAAAAAGTAAGAGTGGCATATCCAACAAATGTGTGAAGCTTCTCCTAATACGAGTCATGCACACTCTTGACAATGTGGAAATGGGTGATGCTGTCGATAGAATAACGTGACAAAGTGATGCCCACAGCAATTTTCACCTAAGGGAGCATAGAAGTACCTAGAATGAGTTTGAAACGGAGGAGCACTATAACCCTTACGATGATCAGGTCGAGTACTATCAGGGTCAATGCATGGTGGACATGTATCTCGCCAAATATCCATCAGGAGTTATCTGGACGTAGAACAATGAAATTTAGAAACACTCATATCCATGATTACAGTTCCAATAAAAAACAAGATTATCTCAAAAAGAACACATCTTCTAATGGCATAAGGAACCACATTATGCAAACACTGATCTACCAAAGAGCTTCAATTGTAGTGTTAATGCCTTATCTTTGGTTTTGGGTATGTCCTTCTTAGGTGGGAATTTTAGCAATTGTCTTGGAATTTGAGCAAGATAAGAGGATTTAGGCATTGAAATGCTAGAATCTATGCTCAAATGAGACTCATTTGGACTTGTCTTAGGTACACAAGTTGATGGTGGAATTGTGTAACAAGGGGAAATTGGGAAAACTGGTGTTTCAATACTTGTTTTGGGAAGATCAACACAAGTAGATTTGTAGGTGCTATCATAGCCACCTATCCTATCTTGAAGAGTTTGTGTTGATTTTTTTTGCACCCACTGATATGTAAACCCAAGGTTGGCTTTTGGAATCTTTCTGATACACTCTTTTACCCCTAGCAAACCATGGCATTTTGGAAGCCAAATTGCTGTTGCACCCTCATAATAGCCTTGTGCTTTAAGAACATGTTTTGGGACCCAACGAGTAACAATCTGAGGTTTAGGCTTGGAAAAGATGTGCTTTTTAGGAGGCTTAGCAACTGGGCTAGATGGTATAAGTTTGTACGCATCTTTGGGTAGCCAAATTGATAATTCCTTCTTGCCTGGCCTTCTTTGAGCAGTGACTAAAGTAGTTGGAACATGCCAGCCATGGCCCTCACTTGAGTACTTATCAATTATCCACATCATTTGTGTTGGAGCTTCAAGAGCAGATTTTGAAAGTGCATTGTGTAAGGTAGAAACACCACCCTTTTGACATGATAAAGCTCGTGGAGTAGCAGATCCCAAGATGCAATCCGAATCAATTTGTAACTTGTATTGTCTATTCTTCCAATCTAATGAGAAATTGGTAGCACTTAACCACGATCGACCGAGAATAGCCTCTACTACTGCCTTGGACTTACTTGCCACATAAAAGGACACTGACATCTGGTGATCCTGAATGGACATCATAATAACACATTTTCCCTCTATAGGGTTATCTTCCCCTGAGAAGCTTCGTAAGTCAACAGGAATTTGCACAAGTGTTGGTTGTCCCAAGGCTTTCCATGTGTCAAACGAGAGAACGTTATAATCTGCACCCGAGTCAATTAAGGCAGAGACAAAGTAGGTAGTCACATGAAGATGAAGGCACACTTGAATATTGAATGGATCGACATATGGTTCATCAGTAGCCAACTGTAAGGCCAACATAGAAGCTTTGCGATGATCCTTGGCTTTTGCAACTTTAGCTTTAGCCTCTTCTTGAGCCTGACGTTTAAGTAGGTCAAGTGCTTCTTTCCGTGTTTGTGCAACATGCATGTGTTGAAGCATGGCTTCAATTAATGGTTTATTGTATTTCTTGAGACGACTTCCATTAATGAAGTTAGGCATTTGCTCACCTTCTAGTGTCTCTTAGAAACGCACTGCACCACTTGGAGTAAGCTCATTAATCACAAATGGTCCTAGGCCACGTTTCTTGAGCTTTCGTTTATGCTTCTTAAGTGTGTACAAGAGCACCAGGTCCCCTTTTTTGAATCGGCCAGTTGTTACATTTCTATCATACCATTGCTTCTGTCTCCTCTTCTTGGCATACATCCCCATTACCGCCAATAAGCGGGTCTCATCAAGCTTTTCCAATTCGTCAACGCGTTGTGAAAGCTCATGGCCAGTCTAATCCAATTGTTTGGCAACTCGTAGAGTAGGTACAAGAAATTCAATGGGAAGAATTGCGTCTAATCCAAAAGCAAGCTCAAATGGGGTTGTGCCCACAGATGTTTTATAGGCTGTCCTATATGCCCAAAGAACTGAGTGCAACTCAATCAGTCCTATGTCCCTCAACAATCTTTGTGAGTGCTGTGCAGAGAATCTTGTTAGTACTCTCAGCTTGTCCATTGGTCTGGGGATTATAGGGTACAGAACTCTTTTGTGAATTACCATGAATTCTTAAAGCAAAAACTCTATGACCTCATTTACAAAGTGCACACCTTGATCACTAACGATCTCAATAGGTAAGCCATAGCGTGTAAACACGTACTCATACAAGAGCTTGGCTGTGGTTCTGGCATCATTTTTGACTGTAGCCTTTGCCTCTACCCATTTGGTCAAATAGTCAGTTGCAACGACTATAATATATTCTGCATGCATGTGACGAGCTGGAGGTTTAATGGGACCGACAAAATCAATACCCCATTTTGCAAAAGCACATGTGCTTAACATAGGCCGCAATGGCATATTGTCCTTTGTGATGGGAGGTTTGGTCCTTTGACAATCGTCACAACATTTCATATATTCTTCGGCATCCATTTGTAAGGTTGGCCACCAAAGCCCAGACCACCTAATCAACTTAGCTGTGGTATTGCCTGAAAAGTGTCCACCCCCAACACCTGCATGTGCATGAGTCAAGATTTTCAAGTACTCAGCTTCACATACACACATGCGTAAGTTGCCATCCTTGCCCCTCCTGTAGAGTTGGTTCTCTATCAGCAGATAGTTGGCCGCTTCAACTCTAATAGCTCGCTTTCGATGTTTAGGAATTTTTTGATCCGTATGACCATGCTGAAGATAGTCCACAATATACTTACTCCAACTTGGTGTAGTTGAAATTTGGAATAATGTGACATTATGAATTGGTTGTTGAATTTGACATGAAGCACAGTTACGAACAAATGTTTCAGCATCTGCATGCATGGTAGGCCACCATTACCCATCCTGTGATATACGTCGCACACAAGTAGTAGCTGATGCATGGATTCCACCGATACCCGCATGTGCCCATTCCAAGATCTCCTCATATTGGTCAGGGTTAGGTATAAGCCGCAACACTCCATCATTACCCTGACGATATAATCTCCCTGAGATTAACTTGAATGGTCGCCATAGGTCCACATTAGGACCCGCTAGTTGTATCTGCCAACTTGTCAAAATTTCTAAGATGGATTCAGACCATCTAGGAGCTGTCTCTACAAGGAAAAGTGTTGAATCTAACATATCATCATCCACATCCACAGGAGCTTCGCCAGAGGTGATTCGAGACAAATGATCTGCCCTAAGATGAGTTGTTCCTTTTTGAACTGCCACTTCAAAATCAAACTCAAGAAGGATGATAAACCACCTCACAATCCTTCCAGTTGCACAAGGCTTATTTACCAAATATAGCAATGCTTGATGGTCCACAAAAAATATGAATTTGTTTGCCAAAAGGTAATGGAGACACTTTTTCACCGCATATATCATGGACAATCCTTCTCTTTCTGTTGTGGTGTAATTCTTCTCAGCATTGTTCAACTGTCGACTAGCATATGAGATTGGGAAATCCTTATTATGTTCTCCCGATTGAGCCAAAATACATCCAATTGCAAAGTTTGAAGCATCAATATGGACATGAAAGATTTGGTTCCAATCTGGTGCCCGTAAGATGGGTGCAGTCACTAATGCTTGCTTCAACTTTTCAAAGAATTCCTCACACTCATCAGTCCAATTAAACTTTACAAGAAGAGCATATAATGGTCTGGCTAGGACAGCGTACATGTAGATGCATATACGATAAAGTTGACACTTTTGAAGCACAAGTCTGAGGTGTTCTATATGATCATCACGCTCTTGTGAGTGAACACATAAATCATCCATGAAGATCTCAAGAAATTGCCTAAAGTACTCCTTGAATACATGACTCATTAACCGCTGAAAGGTTGCTGGTGCATTTGTTAGACCAAATGGCATAACACGATAGACAAAGATGCCATCTTCAGTAGCAAAGGCTGTCTTGTGTTGATCCTTTGGATCAATTGATACTTGATTGTAATCGGAGAATCCATCCAAGAAACTATATGCCTTTTTCCCTGCAACTCGTTCCAGAACATGATCCGTGATTGGAAGTGGGTAATGATCACGCACAGTAGCTGCATTTACCTTCTTGAGGTTTACACATACTCGAAGTTTTCCATTTTTCTTGGACACCACTACAATAGGGGAGACCCATTCATCAGTGTGTTCAATCTCATAGATAAATTCTGCCCTCTAGGAGCTTGTCTATTTCTTCCTTTATCTTTCGTGCAAAATTCTAATTGTAAGAATAAGGACGTTGCTTGGAGAGCTTTGCATCCTCTCGCAATGGAATTGTATGTTGACATATGCTTGGATCAACTCCTTTGAGGTCTTTATAACTCCAAGCAAAAACATCGCGATACTCCTTTATTGTTTGAATTAATAACTTCTCCTCATCTAAGGACAAGTCTGTGGCAATCCACACATAGCGAGGCTCTTCTCCTGGCTTAGCAATATCAATCTTTTTGCATCTTCTGGACCATCATATGAAACCCCTGGCATGCTTGGTTTTTGTCGCATGGTGTTGAAGAACAATCTTCCGATCTTGAAGAGTGTACTGTGTGAAGTTGGGGGAAACACTGAGACCCTGTTCATTGAAGACCATGCGGTTTTGAGCTCTCCTTTGCCATCTTGCATCGGATTTTTTTGTTCTACCGTTGTCTTTGCACTTCCGACACTCTCTTTTGAATCGGTTTTAGACTTGAGTTTTGGTTTTTGTTTCTTCGTTTTTTTACGATTTTTGCTAATAGTTTTTAGCTTTTCTTCTGCTTGGAATCCATCTGATCGTTTTACTTGGTCTTTGATACTATCTTGTGCTTGGACATAGTATAGATATCCGTTCTTTCCTGAGAAGTGAGGTGGTGGTTGAGAGTGTTCACTCTTAACCTCCTCCTTTTCTTTTTGTATTCTCTCACGTTGTTCCCTCTCATCTTGTTTACGGATTCTCTTATGGCTCTTACAGCATTTACGTTTAGGTCGGCTTCGAGGGATCTCTACTTGAACCTCCCTTCCTCTCAAGACTAGCCGTGCCTTTCCTAACTCTTCCTCAGGGATTATCACATTATTATCAAAATCAGAGTACCATCCATCTTCCTTCTCAGCATCATTAGCAGATTCGAGTGTTAAATCCTCCACCCACCTCCTCTTCTGGTACATCTAAAAAAGAAAGTTCTCGCTTGATAATGAGACTTTTCCATTCCTTGTGTATTCCATGTTGCAAGGGGTCCTTCTGTAGCAAAATATGGTCCATGCAAGTAAAGAATATGCTACAAAGACAATTTTTTGTTAGTACATTTAAGAAATTACACATATTTTAACTGTTTTGATAAGTCTGAACACTCACCAAGTAATAAGTTATGTCTTTTTCTCCCCAGGCATCTATGATAGCTTTGATCAAAAGCTTTATTGCTTTTTTGAAATCATCTGCATAAGTATTTGAACCAATTTGTTGTCTAAGGACTTTGAAAAAATTGTCGAGTTTTTTCCAAACTTCCATACGTTTGTTGGCTACATCTGGTCTACTTTTGACATTTGTGGTGATGACACATAGCTGTTTGCAGCAGTTCCACATTGCATTGACTTGTTTGGTGTCATGGTTGCTCAAAAATCTTCTCGCTTTTGCTCCTCCCATTGAAACATCTTGCAGAACATCACCTGTACCTTCAGAAAGAACAGGATCTTTTTTAAGATGCACTTCCCCACCATGGAAACCCATTTGAGAGAGCAAGGCTTCGCATTTTTCTATGCACTCATCTGCAAGTTTAGTTGGCTTAATAGAATATGCATAGTCCAGATGAAGTCTGAGCAATTTGTCCAAGATTCTTATCTCTGCATGCAATGTACATATATGCACATTTTTTAAATGTATTGGTAGAATTGGATCCCATATTTTAATAGAAGTTGGATAATCGACAACATTCACATTATTTCTGGATGGTGGTTTTCCAATATCATTTTCTGCAAGCCATTCTCTTGTCCCTGTGCTTGCCATACAATAAAGACATGGATGTTTGGTATTTGCTCCTCCACATACACCAAACATACACTTCAACGCCTTGAGGTCGGCACTCAAATGCCATTTCACAATGAAATCTCCTATGTCGTCTACATGAAGGTGTTCACCTGTATTTTGGCTCTGAATAACTGAAGGAATGTCTGTTTGTGAGAAGAGCCACTTTAATGTTTCATGACTCTCTACTGGTACATGAGCTGATCCAATTCACCATAGCTCCATTTCTGATTGAGTTTTGTGGTATGGAGAATCAAGCTTACCTTGACTATAGTCCAATGCTTTATTCATTAGGGATATAGATATTCTTTCCATTTTTTGACATTTTTGGATTTGAGCTTCATCTAATTTTAAAACAAATACAAGTTTTCCTTCACAATCTATTTCTCTTATGTTGTAATATCTCACCATAAAAGATTGGACTTTTCTAATGTTCATCCAAATATTATTATAAATGTTGTATTCAAAAGACGATTTTCTTTTTTGTCTCTCATATGGAATTGTTCCCTCAATATGGAAATACTCTCCGAAATGTTTAGAAATTTCCTCATTTAACAGAGTTCTATATTTTCCAACATTGTGAGGTCTAGGCAACCCAAAAGCTTTGATTTTGTAATACTTAAGGACCCTGAACCAGGTTTTTGAGATGGCTCTGTATCCCTTTCTACTCACTCCCATTGTGTCACAAACTTCTTGCATTTGGGAAGGCTGGACTAATAAGTCCATATCTTTTAATAGATGTTGAAAGACTAGTTTTTTTTTAGTTTGATTTTCAGGAAGTTCCAAAAGTTTCAAGATATCCGACCTATTCATAAGCTCATTCAACAATCTTACCCTTTCCTGAGCATTAGACATGTCAAATCCTAGAAGGTTAGTAACATGATCTCTTACAAGTTTTAACCTTTTTTTTCTTTATCCAGATCTCTCTGTTAAGTTAACTACATCCCGCATTCGTTTTACTCATGCTCTTAACCCTATTGGAGTTTCTTTTAAGGTTTTCAATTGATCATTTTCTTGTTTCAAAGACACTATTTTGTTTTCAAGTTCTATAATTTTTGTTGCATTCAAAGATGAAGTATTTTGAAGATATGTAGTATATTCTGCATAATTAATATGTGATTGAGATAGTCTTGAACTATAACCAAGTAAGCCATCCACCCCATCACCAACAAATCTAATCAAATCATGTGGTGTGTGAAAAGAAGGATACCTTCCTGTTTTGGGATCCGGTGGATATAGACTTCCATCTGTCCATAGGTCAATATGCTTCTTTCCTTCGTTACGAAGATGTTGAGCTTCATTTGCACATGAAAGGGATCTTTGGTAGACACTCTGTGTAGTTGCATACTCTTGGTTGAGCTTGATATTCAAATGAAACTTACGATTAGATGTATCACTCATTACTAACAGAGCTAAAAATATAAGCAGAGCTATTAGAACATGAGAGACACAGAAGAATGAGAATGAGATGTAGCTTGTGAAATTCTTAGAGAAGCACAGGAGTGAAATTTTTTTGGAGAATGGATGAGAGCGCGTTTGGAGGGAATGGTCATTTTGCCGCGAAGTCACTAAAAGAGGACAAATTTCGAGACGAGCCATTAAAGAGTAGCATGAAAACGATATATTTTTTTAGATTTTAAAATATGTACTTAGATACGTATTCAATCAGATAGATACGCTTTAAATATCCAAAATGGCTAAATTTGGAGCCGTTTTGACCATCAACATTCTACTAATTAGCAAGTTAGCAAAATTCCTTACACAGCCCATTTTGAGACGTTTTTGGCCCTAATGTTATGGTTCGAATTGCAACATCACACTACAAGGAGCAAGACCATAAAGAAGCTCAAAAAGAAGATCAAAGACATGGCACAAGACCATGAACAAGAAATAGCCATGCTAATGCAAGAACATGAAGACGTTTGTGAGCAATTGGCAAGTCTCAAGGAAGAAGTAAAAGAAAAGTATGAAGCCTTCAACACCGAATGCATCCATCACAAGAAACCAAGGGATTTCAGAGATGCACACACGACAACTCACAGACGGCATGATAATAGCACTAGCAAATCAAAGAATTAGAAGGCTAAAGGAGACCACAACAATCCTCATAACTCAAAACACAACACAAAATGTAGAATTGGATCACATCAAATAGGGTCAAGCTTCAACGTTGGCATCAACCCTAATCAGTGTGCGCTCATCACTTGCCGCACTCACGTCATACAATAAGGCAGTCGCACTTAAAATTCACCCATTCGACATCACTATGCATGAAACCATACCCACACATACATTCACCACAATCCTTCACAAAATTCCCTATCAGGCCCTCTCAACACTTTTCATGCTCTTTTTCCAAGGAGAGCTCACATTAGAAAACCCAGTTGATATCTATCAACTCGCCCTCCACCTGATTTTGTTAAACCTACAATCATGCTATGTCATTTTACTCGATAGCCATGAATATAATACCGATGATATAATCCAGCTTAGTGTTCCAAAAGAATTAACCATGTTCCCATCAACACTAGATAATATTTGTGCGAGAATTAGATAGTTAGAAGACATAGGAAAATCACTTGTAAAAAATGCCTACAAAAAGGATAAGTGGTCTATCCACCTAAAGGCATAGACAGGCAAGTGGAAGCGAGGTGCTGACAAGCTTGGTGAAGCGGTGTGGGAGCTAGCGGAAGCACTGGCGGGTGATAGCAGTGAAGGGACAGCACAGCTGATAGGCTAGCAAGGGGTTGACAGGTGATCTGCAAGGTTGGTGTGGACGTGCAGGTCGGGCTGACAGAGATGGGTCAAGTGGAAGCCGCCTATGGGCAAGGTAGGTGCTGAAGGCATGCATGGAGGTGGTCTGTGCAGAGACGGACAAGGGTGGTGTGGCCTTGGCTCGGTCAGTCAGGTGGACGCTGAAGTCAGAGTGGATGTTTCATGCAAATGAAGATCAATACCAGGATGCAACAAAAACGATACTTAGGGCTCTTGAAAAGAGTTCCACTTTGTAGATGAATGTGGGAGAGGGTTTGATAATAATCCCACATGGGGACTTATGGGAGTCCTAGAATTTTTGTATAAAAGGTGGCTCATTTGAGAGCTTAGACACACTTTGGGCTTAGTTCATGCAAGAGCTCCTTTGAGAGACCTACTCTCCCTCTTCTCCATAGAGGTGAAGACTCTTCTCTCACCCCATCTACATTATTGTATGAGGTAAATCTCTTCATTGAATCATTAGCAATGTCATGAGTCTTTCTCATCCTCTTCTCTAATCATTTTACTCTTATGCATGCTTTTAGTATTTCATTTTTGAGTACATGGATTGATTTGAAGCTTTCATGGAAGCTTGATGCTTGAATGTGTGCATGCTTGTAGGAAGATAGGAGTGGAGTGAGGTCTTTCTCTTTGCTTGAGTGCATAGTGATTGTATTCCTCTTGCTTGTATTTGTGAATGAAGGGGTGTGAAGGAATGAGGACAAGTTGAGCTTGTGTGTATGCTTAGTCTAGTGTCAAGTGATGGTAGCCATGAGCATTCTCTCCATTTGTGGATAAGCTCTTGTGCACCGGTACGGGTCGAATCCCTAGCTCCGAAAGGGATGCAAATCCCATTGGATTGAGCTTAGTGTGGATCGTACTCCTCTTGCTACAAGAGAGAGAGTTTTCCGTCTCTCCATTGGCGCCGCTGCCGGGGAGAAAGACTCAAATCCGGTTGAGAGTGTGTGGAAACCACCACTATTTCCTCTTTTGGTTGCAAAACCATTGAGTGATTAGGTTAAGTTTGGGTGTGTGATCCCGGTGTGAGTGGATAAGGTTAACCATTGAGCGGTTGAGGTTTCTCCCGCATTGTTTTTTTTATGTTTCATTGCTTTTATGTTTTTTCAAGTACCGTTCATTATGCTTACATTCATTGTTTTGTTTTTTTGTCATTTCATTCTTTCATACTTTTCGTTAACATGTAATTAGTATAAATAAATAAAGAGAAAAAAGGTGCATTGCTAAGCTTTTCCATAGCTTATGCAAGCCCCATAGACTCCCAAGCAAGAAGTCCGCTTAAGGATGAGAGGGGAGAGGGAAAGAGAAGGGAGATAGGAAGTGTTGGAGGCGACCTTTCTTTTGATGTTTTGTCGTGTTGTTATCGTGGGAGGAGGCATCTCCATAATTACAGCAAAGAAAAAATAAATAGATATATATATATATATCTATTTATACACATATATTTTACATTGGAAAGGCCGTGGAGGTTCGAAGGACAGTTAGAAGACGGTTTTTTTAAAAAAAAAAAAACAAAAAACAAAAACATTTATATTTATATATATAATCGTTTTTTTTAAACGAGTGGTGCAGGCTGCTGGGCGGCGTTGGCATAAGCAAGGCAGCTGCGTAGCAAAGAAAACTATATATATATATATATATATATATATATATAGTTTTGCTAAGGTTTTAGTGGAGGTGGCCGGCGTCGATGGCGTAGGCGGGAAGAAGCGCTGAAGCAAGGGCTGCATCAAACGTTAGCGCACAGGGCGGCGTGCAGCAGACATTTTTTTTTTAAACAAAATAATAAAAAAAAACAAAATCGTTTTTTTTTTTAAAAAAACGTTGGTGCAGGGTGGCCGAGCGAAAACCATTATATATATAATCGTTTTTTTTTTAAACGAAGGCTGCAGGTGAAGGTGCTGGAGGGGTCGTCGTAGGCGTAGCTGTATGCCGTGGGGAGACGGGAGGTGGACCTTCCTTGTCAAGAAGGCGTGAACGCTGTGGTGAGGAGGCGGCAGCACGTGGTAAGAAGGAGGAGGCGGGCTGTGCTGAGGAGGCGGCAGCACGTGTCGAGGCGAACGCGTCTGCAGTAGTAGAAGGTTGACGGCGGCCAAAGAAGCAGCAGGGCTAAGGGAGGCAGCCGTTGACGGCGGCCAGCTGCAGCTGTGGAGGCGGCCAAAGAGCAGCAGCAGCAAGGGTCAGGGCGGCGAAGAGAAAGAAGAAACTGTGAGGCAGAGCAGAGAAAGAAGAAACTGTGAGGCGGCTGCTCTGCTGCTGTAGAGTGGCCCTGGAGACGGAGGCTGACTGCCTGGCATCAGCGTGGAAAGAGAAGCACTGGAGTAGCAGGCGAAGCGGCGGCCAGCTGTGAGGCGGCGAAAAAGACAAAAAAAACACGTGAAGAGGCGTGGGTGTGCCGGCGACGAATCCGAGCGGCGATCGGTGCGGATAAGGTAGGTGAATTTTCTTTTTTTTTAATTATTTTTTTAATTTTTCATTAATTTTTTATGTTTATTTTATATTTTTAAATTTAAAAAAAAAAGAAAAAAAGAAAAAGGCATTAAAAAAAAACAAAAAAAGAAAAGAGATTAAAAAAGAAAAGAAAAGAGGAAGAAAAAAGAAAAGAAAAGAGGAAGAAAAAAGAAAAAAAAAGAAAAAAAAAGAATAGTAGAAAATCTTTTATAAAAAAAAGAAAAAGAAAAAAAGAAAAAGAAAAAAAGAGAACAATTAAATACTTAAAAAATAGAGAGAAGAAAAAAAAATTTACAAAAATTAAAAAAAATTAAAAAAAAAATTTTGTTTTTTTTAGGAGTCCATATTGTGTGCATATTTTTTATTTTTTCATTTCTGTATTTTTTAGCATATTTAGAGTAATTTGCATTGTTTTAAAATTTTGTAATATATTTTATAAAAAAAAACAACAACAAAACAAAACAAAAAGAAAAAAGAAAAAGAAGAAAAAAATAATTTTTATTTTTTGGAATCCATTGTAAATTATTTAAATTTCTGTACAAAATTTTGCATAATTTAAGTAGCTTGCATTTTTTAGAATTTTTGTAACTGCATGCATAATTAGTATTTTTATAATTTTTTATTTTTGACACGAAATTCATTCATTTTATTTAAAAAAAAAACAAACAAACAAACAAACAAACAATAAAAACCAACAAAAGGAGAAAAAAAACAAACAAAAGAAAATTTTTGATTTTTTGTAGTTCTTCATTTTTTTTAATTTTTTGCATAATTAGTGTAACCTGCATTTTTCATTTTTTGTAACTTTGTGCATAGTTAGTATTCATAATTTTGTGAAAATTAAAAAAAAAAGTAAAAATCATAAAATCATAAAATCATTTAAAAAAAACAATAAAAATAATAAAAACATAGGTTAGATAAGTACACCATACATATTCTTTTTAGTTGCCTTTAGTGATTAGGTAGGTTAAATAAAATATATATATATATATATATATATATATATATATTTTACACAAAAAACAAAAACAAAACAAAACAAAAACACATCAAAAAAAACCAAAACAAAATTTTGACCTTATGCACTTACGGTCAGGACGTCTGATAGATTCTGCCATAGGGCCTAGGGCACCATCTAGAGTGCCTACTCAGGAAAGTGGGACCCAATCGATAGGAAACTTCGCAGATATTGCTGAAACCCTTTCTGAATCCCAATCCGATACCCTTTCCTCTAGAACAAATAGTTCATTGTCCATGGACAATCTAGGGCCATCAACTAGTCATCCCGTAGCCCGAAATAGGACACCCTCACGATCCTTTAATCCATTTGAAGCCGATACCATGGGGTTAACATTCAATGTGCGACTCCAATATGTCTACACAAATGCTCAAGGAGCTGAGATCTTTAGGGACCCACAACAACGGTACCTTGTTAAGATTGCCGACATATTCTCAGAACTTGATAGAGCACCTCTAGTCAATGACCAGGGTAACATGTATATGGGTGGAGATGGTGTTCGCTATGAAGTCACCTACCATCCAGAAAAGGTAGACAAATTAGGGGAGCTCTCTAAAACAGAGTTTTTAGACATATCACAACTTTCCAGAGCAAGGGAGTCTAAAGATGATTGGCTCATCGAGCCGGACATGCCTGGACCATCCAATGCCCAATCCTCAAAGCAATCCACCAGAGATGATTTACTTCTTGTAGATCTCAATTTGGACGAGGATAGGAAAGGCAAGTGTAAAATGGATCAAGGGGCTGAAAGCCAATGGGAGTTTGTACGACAAATTCCTGTGACGAAGGTTTTACAGGATGACCCACTTCAAGAGGTCTATAAAGATTCGTTAGAGGGATATTATGCCACAACTAAATCGCCAGAGCTGGATCTTCCTCTAGCTTATGTAGTGGTAGTTGAGAAGTGTGCAGGACACATGAACAGAATAGTTGATAAATGGGCCAATGAATATCGAACGTTAGATTGGAAAGAGATTAGGGAACTCACGTGGAAAGGACAACCTTTATTTATGGAAGTGTTCTCAACACGTACAGCCAAACCAGGAGAGACAGCCTTTCTTGGAGAAACTGTTGCTCCTCCCCTACGAGAGTTCACTAGAGAGGGACCTTCAACATCTAAGTGGACCACTGCTAGTAGCCCAACTCTAGCACCACGATATCGTCCTACACCAAATGTGCGACCACAGGTCACACCACCACAACAACATCTTTCCCACAATGACAATCGGATGAGAGGGGAGCCAACCCGGCCTCCTATAAATGCACCTCCTGAAATGAGGGTGACAAGATCTTTGGAAGGGT
Source organism: Cibotium barometz (assembly GCF_041138505.1). Classification (NCBI taxonomy): domain Eukaryota; kingdom Viridiplantae; phylum Streptophyta; class Polypodiopsida; order Cyatheales; family Cibotiaceae; genus Cibotium; species Cibotium barometz. The sequence continues at coordinate 62,399,742 of NC_141053.1, read as the reverse complement.
TTGGTGAAGCTGGTAATAGGGTACCCACACCAATTTTGGAAACATATGGACCATCTCTCCAAAGGGAGGAACAATTCCCACTAAGGGTAAGAGGCCGTAGACCCTACGATGAGTATTCACGACAAGTAAGGCCATCAACTCTTCAGAAACTGGTAAAGAAATATGAAGGGTCGGGAGATCCATACGACCATGTAGCAGCTTTTAGGCAAGCAGTTCGAGCTGAGCAAGTTGCTGACAAGCATACTCAAATAGAAGGGTTTGGACTCACTCTTGAAGGAAAAGCCCTTGCTTGGTTTCAGGCATTAGAGGCTTCAGACAAAACTTCTTTACGAGTTTTGGAAGAGAGATTCATTGCTGCTTTTTCTTTGATGGGAATTCAACATGACACAGTAGCACACATCTACTCTTTCAAGCAAGGTGAGAATGAGAGTGTTCGAGACTGTGTAAATAGAATGAAGCAGTACATTAATCGTTGCCCAGAAGATGAGAAGCCCGCCCAAAGTCGATTAATTTCTCTCTTCTTAAAAGGCCTCAAAAATTCGACACTGCATACACATCTCTATGCGAAGAAACATACAAGTTTCAATGAGTGTTGCCATGATGCTATGGATTTCACCGATAACTTCAAGTTCCAGGATGGGTCTGGCCCTGAGGTTAAACCTAAAAATCAGTGGGGTGAAGATCAAAGTTCAGGGTCTAGCGCGCTGGTAAATACAGACCAGATAGCCAACCTAGTGCTAAGGAGATTAGGACAAACCTATCGTCCACCCATGCAGCCACAACAACAGCAGCAGAGAATGAGGAGTATACTTCCTACAGGTCCTCATCTTTGTGGAGCATGTGGCGGTGACCATAAAACAGAGGACTGTAATACCTTTTCTCCTCTAGTCACAAACCAACCCACAAAGAAGTGGTGCCAAGCCTGTGCTTGGAACTTTACTCATACCACACAGGATTGTACTCGCATTGCGAGAATGAGACAGGAACGTGAACAACCGAGGGGTGGAGTGGCTCCACAAATGTATCAACAATATACAAATTTTGAACGTAAGCCACCGATGACACAAGAACAAGCACGACCTGTTCTTGGTGCTCAACCTCCTGCTCCAGGGACTGCTCCTGTGAGGGTTGTGGACTATGACAATCCAAATGTGTGTAGAGACTTGGTAAACCCAGGATATGTGGAAGAAGAATACGTATCATATTCATCCAAAGAAAATATCTTTGAAAGTCCCGTATACCCAAGCCCAGCACTGGAGATTCAACCAGGGGAACAAAACTCTTTAATGTTGCTAGGCGGCTACCAACCTAGGACTCCAGGCCCCTCAGGTCAATGGCAGCCAAGGAAAGTAGAGGCCAAACCAATGGGCCCCTGTTATGAGTGCGGAGAACCCCATTGGGCTCGTGATTGTCCACATCGCTCAAGGCAAGCATCTAGGACAAATACAACAGTGCAACAATTTCCACCAATAGAAAGATATTGTCTGGGGTGTTGTGTCGAACACTTCCCGAAGGATTGTCTGTTGAAACCACATGAGGAGGGCAACTCTCAACCAAAGGTTTCACTTAACCTTGTAGGCGCAATTCCATCACCACCTTCATCTGAGAATGAGGATGTCGTGCCACTTAGAGTCATGACTCGATCACAAACACGAAACGCTGAAATACAAACTGATGAGACACCTCGAACTAGGGACGCAAAGACAAATCTAGTGGACAAGACCCTACAGTCTAGTAGAAAAAAGGCCACAAGGAGGAAGAAGAACCGAAACAAACAAACTAAAAGTGCATCCACTTCTAGTTCTCAGGAGAACTCTAAACAAAACATACGGGATAAAACTTTTACATCCCAAGAAGTGCGTGAGGAACCTAAACCTGAGCCAAGTGCTAAACAAAATGAGGCTAGTACGACTGAGGATAGTTCTGGGGGTTCTGTTTTTGTGGATAAAGTGAATGAGACTCTAGAGGCCATCATTGATGCTCATAGAAGTCGCATTGCAGCCTTATCAGAGCTACCCAAGAAGCTTCAAGAATACCCAAACCCTCGTGAGGAGAAGATCAATCTAGCTGTACATCAGCAACTCATTAGGGAAGCTCAGTCGATACTTGAGGGTCCACCACCACCTATTCCTCGGGGCCCAACTTCTCTTAAGCCAACATTAGAAACTATACCGGAAGTGTCATCAAGTAGGGAAATGAAAAGTGAGTTCATTTCACAAGCTCAAAGCGAAAGATCGGCACCAATTGACACTACATTGAAAGAAGAAAGTCTACCATCACCTAGCCTTGTCTTCCCATGCAATGATGAAATTATTGATGCTAGTGAGGACATGGCAAATGACATGTGGGCCGCAGTAAATGAGAAAATAAATGAGAACATGTCTTCTGTTAGTTCGCCTCCATTCTCTGAGGTGGATTTTACCAGAGACACGGAAAACAATTTTGGTCGCCCAAGCATCCAGGAGGAAGGTCAAACAATTGTTTCTCCTAGAAGTAAGCATACAATGAAAACCTTACCATCCTATCTGGGAGAATATGAGAACTGTTCTCAAACCTTGAGGATACCCTCCATGCATAAAAGGTTGACTAAGGAGAAAGATATGAGTATGGTGCAAGCTATTTTGTCAGCACCAGTGGCTTGTACCTTACCTTTGCTTGAATTGATAAAGCTTAAACCTGAGTTGTGGAATGATATTGCCACATGTTTGTCAGAGCATATATTGCTCCAAAAGGGTCACCATGAGTGTACTATACACTCTGAAACAAAGCATGTAATGCCAGTTCCTATCAACAAAGTAGAAAAATTTTGTGAAGACGATCAGGGAAATGCTACCCTCCCATTGGAAGTGCGAAAAGTATCTTCAACTGCAATACTTGATAGTGGCGCAGGAGTAGGCATTGTGACAAGGTCCATTTGGGAAAAATGGGGCAAACCAGCTATTAGGAGTACCAGGATGCGCTTGCAGCTAGCAGATGGAAGCTTAGAACATCCCCTTGGGCTGCTTGAGAACATATTGGTCACCACATGTGGGATTGAATATGCGCATACCTTTGCAGTAGTGGATTTCGGAAAGCATCCAAACTACGAAGTGATATTGGGTAGACCATTCATGCGACAATTTCAAATGATTCAAGATTGGGGATACAATTACTTGTACCTCCGACATGATTCTGTCATCACAAGGGTCAACCTAAGAAATCACTCATATCGTGATGTAACAAGGTCTCCAATAAATGAGTTTGATTCTGCTTCATCTGAGGACTCAAAAGTTACATTGTCAGATGGGCGAGAAGATTTATGGATGTGTGGAGCCTCATGTAGGGATTTCAACACTGAGAGACTTAAGGGTAATCGAAGTGTATCTGACGAGGCATACATTCCACAACCCTTCCCTGAGCATTTAATTGATCCATTAGAATGGAGTCATGTCCTTGCAACATTATCGACATGTGCTTTACCGAAGCCAATTCAATTCTGTGACTCAGATGGATATGACATTATACCTATACGAATGGTACAACCTCGTGCTCTTCTAGATCATTTGTACTATAGGGATACATCCAAAACAACAGCTATGCATGTCGAGGAAGTCTCAGTTGAGAATTTAACACTCAAATCTGTTAATGATGCTGATAAGAAAGAGACACAAGCTCCAAAACAAATGATATGGATAATTGATGAGTACTCAAGTGAGGGCCATGGCTGGCATGTTCCAACTACTCTAGTTGCTGCTCAAAGAAGGCCGGGCAAGAAGGAATTATCAATGTGGCTACCCAAAGATGCGTACAAACTTGTACCATCTAGTCCAGTTGCTAAGCCTCTTAAGAAGCACATAATTTCTAAGCCCAAACCTCGGATTGTTAATCGATGGGTCCCAAAACGGGTTCTTAAAGCACAAGGCTATTATGAGGGTGCAACATCAATTTGGCTTCCAAAATGCCATGGATTGCTAAAGGTAAAAGAGTGTTTCCGAAAGATGCCAAGAGCCTCCCTTAATTTTCCATATCAGTGGGTGCAAAAGAAATCAATACAAACTCTTCAAGAAAGGAAAGGTGGCTGTGATAGCACCTACAAATCCATTTGTGTTGATCTTCCTAATACATGTATTGAAACACCGGTTGACCCTATTTCTCCTTGTTTCACAATTCAACCATCAACTGGTGTACCTAAGACAAGTCCAAAGGAGTCTCATTTGAGCATAGATTCTAGTATTTCAATGCCTAAATCCTCTTATCTTGCTCAAATTCCAAGACAATTGATAAAGTTCCCACCCAAGAAGGACATACCTAAAACCAAAGATAAGGCATTAGCACTACAAATAAAGCTCTTTGGTAGATCAATGTTTGAATAGTGTGGTGCCTTACGCCTTTAGAGAATTATGTTCTTTTTGGGATAATCTCCACTACCAACGCAAGGGTAAGATCAGTGAATCCACAATAAGATCGACAAGCCAGGGCACTTTTCTCCCACTAGGTTTTTCCCCTTGGCTATATTTGGTGATTGGCACCACTAACAAATTTTATTCTTTTGTTTTTTTCTTTGTTTGTTAATAAAACTTTGTGCAGAGATCTCAGCTTAAGAAGAGCATCAGATACGCCCCTACAGTCCACCTATCGTGCACACAAATTAGGAAGGGGGGAGATATGCTATGCTTACAAAGATCAAGGAGGAGCAATCTGCACAAAATCAGCAATTAATCAAGGCAAACGAACAACATCAACAGGGCACTACAACAGGTGTATGCAAATCTTAATCTTTATTTCTTTATGTGCTCTTATCTTTCGAATATATGGTTTGCATGTACACAATATTGGCTGGTTTGAGTTTTTGATTTGTAGTTAAAATATGGTGAGTGAATTCTAGAGTCTTAGAAGACTTAGTAACAGATATGTCTATCCAAGGACAGTGTAGGATATATACCAAGGGAGTATGCCAAGTACTTATGTCTTCAAGGTATATTAGTTATCCCTAGTGGTAGTTATCTCTTAGATATGAGCTAGGTGCTACGAGTAATAAAAATTTATGAAAATATACCCTACAAAAATATATATACAAGGTGAATTGCGACATGAAGTGTCTACCGCCATGCGAAGTGCTTGGTAGGACCTGGGGATGTCTCAGCACCTTGGGGCCGATGCCTTGGTTTCCATGGGGTGAACACTGATGTCTAGAAGCTTCATTAGAGGACCTTTGAGGAATCTATCGCCTTGATAGATGTTGGTAGGACTCGGGGGTACACTATGGGCCCTCGAGACCGATGCCCTCATCTTCAAGGGGTACTCCTTAGGTCATAAAAGAAAGAAAAAGGGTCTGTCGCCCTTGAGATACTTAGCGGTCTTTAGATTCTCTTGGCGGAGGTCTCTTGGCCATTGCTTGGGTCTCATGGGGATAGAACCTTAATCTTTATCACCTTCTACACACATATCAAAAAAAAAAAAAAAAAACAAGAGAGAGCTCCAATCACCTTTGCTCATACTTAGGAGTAGGGTTGCCACTTAGGAGTAACTTCCATACTGATAGGACATTGAGACTGCGGTCATAACCGGAGGTGTACAAAGACACTTGCCTTTGCATAGCATTATCTACTACCTAAGTCTCACTTTGACTAGTTTTTACTCACCTATTTTAGTACTAATTAAAACTTTAATCAGCCTTGCACTTGTATGCTCACGTGTGTAATTATTATTGCTGATTTTTCTTTTCTTTTCTTTTTATCAATAAAGGACTTTACTTGTATCAATTGTTTTTTTGTTGCAGCTCTTGCTACTACCGCGCTCGAGGACGTGCGCAAAATAGGAAGGGGGGAGTGTTTCATGCAAATGAAGATCAATACCAGGATGCAACAAAAACGATACTTAGGGCTCTTGAAAAGAGTTCCACTTTGTAGATGAATGTGGGAGAGGGTTTGATAATAATCCCACATGGGGACTTATGGGAGTCCTAGAATTTTTGTATAAAAGGTGGCTCATTTGAGAGCTTAGACACACTTTGGGCTTAGTTCATGCAAGAGCTCCTTTGAGAGACCTACTCTCCCTCTTCTCCATAGAGGTGAAGACTCTTCTCTCACCCCATCTACATCATTGTATGAGGTTAATCTCTTCATTGAATCATTAGCAATGTCATGAGTCTTTCTCATCCTCTTCTCTAATCATTTTACTCTTATGCATGCTTTTAGTATTTCATTTTTGAGTACATGGATTGATTTGAAGCTTTCATGGAAGCTTGATGCTTGAATGTGTGCATGCTTGTAGGAAGATAGGAGTGGAGTGAGGTCTTTCTCTTTGCTTGAGTGCATAGTGATTGTATTCCTCTTGCTTGTATTTGTGAATGAATGGGTGTGTAGGAATGAGGACAAGTTGAGCTTGTGTGTATGCTTAGTCTAGTGTCAAGTGATGGTAGCCATGAGCATTCTCTCCTTTTGTGGATAAGCTCTTGTGCACCGGTACGGGTCGAATCCCTAGCTCCGAAAGGGATGCAAATCCCATTGGAGTGAGCTTAGTGTGGATCGTACTCCTCTTACTACAAGAGAGAGAGTTTTCCGTCTCTCCAGTGGACAGCGTGTGGCTTTCGACAAGTACATAGGCTGGTGTGGGCCGCGTAGCTGAAGCCGACAGTGGACAGTGAGCAGGGTGCCGAGTGAAGCAGAGAAAAAGGTTGGTGTTGCTGCTTGGTGGTGGGCCGGTAGATAAGCTGCTTGGGTTTGTGCGAGGCTTGTGCGAGGCTGGCAGAGGATCAGCACTGATGAGTGAGAGAGAGAGAGAGATGATTGGGTAGCTGCTGCTGGTGACACATGCAAAAGTGATGGGTCGCAGGGACTTGAGGGTTAGCTGGTGTGGGCGCCTTCTGAAGTGAGAGTGGCCGGGTTCATTCTGGTGTGGTTGGTACAGCAGGCAGGCAAGAGGTTCGTGATGATTGGGGATGTGGTGTATCCTCGGCAGTGAGTGGCCTGAGTCAGTGTCTGTAAGTTGTGTGAGTAAGGCTTCTGTGTTGGGAGAAGCTTGTATAATGTTTTGATTGGAAATATATTGCTGGGTGTTTGCTTTGGTCTATAGTGCCCCTGTTTTCTGGTGTCTGTCTGGCGTGGGTTGGGTGGTGAAGTGTGAGAGAGTGTTCCAGCCGGTGGCTGGTGGTGCCCCCGTTCGTGTGTGTGTTTCCAAGTTTGCGAGGTGGAAGGGCTATAGAGACAGGTCTTTTCTTCTTTTTTTCACCTCACATCCTTCTGGTGCCCCCACTGAGGAGTTGCTCTAGCATTGTTTGACTGAGGATAGCTCTGGTGTTTCTCTTTGCCTAGAAGGACGTTTGTTCCGCTGAGGAGAGCTCAGGGATTGGTACAGGTTTCCAGGATGTGGTCCTATCTAGAGTTTTATGGCAGAAAGGATGAAGATGTGTGTGACTTCTTGGAGCAGATGGAGTTGGCATGCATTAGCAACCATGTCACAGATGAAGAGCAGGTTCTGAGGCTGATAAAGATTTTCTTGAAGGGAGATGCCCGAAGCTGGTTTAAAGATTTTGAAGCACAGGATGCGGCAGGTGAGCCACATGGTGTTTTGGCCTTAGACAGGTTGAAAGAAGGCCTTTTGGAGCGTTTTCAGCAAGTGCAGGATCCTAGTATGCTTTGGTAGGAGTTGAGCATCTTGAAGCAGGTACATGGGCAATCACTGGATGATTTTGTGCAGGTATTTACATGTCTGTGGAGTAAGTGGTGTATGACATTGAAGCAGGAAGTTCCTCCTATGTTTTTGAAGAAGAGCTTGTTTATTGATGGTTTGCTACCCCATTTGAAGATCAGGGTTGAGTTGAAGAATCCCAAGTCATTTGATGATGCAGTTAGGGTTGCTAGGGAAAAGGAAGGCAAGGTTTTGAAGTAGATGGAGATGGGTATTTATCCATATGAAGGTGTTGTGTCTGTAAGGGGTATGCAGGTGAATTTGGTTGAGGTGGATAAGAGTCCTATGCAAAGTTTGATTAGACAGGAGCCTCAAAGGCCGATGCAGGTGCAAAGGGGGATGTTCTATATGCCTTCTGATTTTTTTCCAAAGCATGTGCAGGTGGATGAAAAGCAGGTGAAGGAGCAAAGTGCAGATAAGGAGTTGCCAGTGGATTCTTCTTTGGATTTGGACATCGTGGCTGTGCAGGACAGTGATTTGGAAGGTCCTATTGAAGATCATTTGGATCTGGATGACATGCATGCACATGGAAGCAAAGAGGATGATGCCCTAGGATTGGCTGATGATAAGGAAGAGGAGCTGGATACAGGATGCTTTGAGGATTATTCTTTGCCAGATTCTACGAGGGAGGAGGATGGGGTAGAGACTTCTGATGAAGTGAAGATGGTTTATGATACGGATGTGGAGAGCGTGGAGGAAGATCCTATTATCTTGGATTTTCTTGGACAGCTTGATGGTGGTATGGTACCTGCGATGGATGGTGTGGATGTGTTTCCATTGGATGCATTAGGTGCTGAGGAGTCTTTGGACGATGATACCAGGGGGGTTGGCAACACTCAAGAAGGTATGCATGTTGATTTGGTTGATGAAGAGCGTTGTGAGGAGAGTATTGTGCTTGAGGATGATATATGGGAAGTTGCTAGCCTTGATGAACAGGAGCCAGAAGTGGACATGGATGCAGGTATGGTCGAGAGTGTAACAAAGGCTTCTTTGCGAGTTGCCGAGATGCTAAAGGCAAAGTGCATGGAGGATAAGGGTGCTGAGCCAGTTGAGCTGAATAATTGTGAAGAGATGCCTGTTTTGCAGGAGCTGGAAGTGCTGGTGGACACTCCCATTGGAGAGGATGTGGAATACTCTGTGAAGAAAGGTCAAGATGTTGGAACCTGGCCTTCACTGGAGATGATGGATGGGATGCTAAAGATTGCAATGCCACAGATTTCGAAGACGAGGAGCTTTGTTGTGGGTGAAAAGCGCAGGCTTGAAGATGATGCTGTGTGGTCAGAGTCGGTGAATGTTGATCAGATGATGGACAGAAATGATTTTGTGATGCGTGTAGTTGTTGATGTTTGGTGTGCAGTGATGCAGCCATGGTGTTTGAGGGATGCTGGGGAATGGGATGGTGAGTTGCTGTTTCCTTTTGATCCCGGTGGATGACTACTGGAATTGTCTAATGCTGCTGAGCATGAATGCTCTAGCAGATGGGGGGTGGCAAAGTATGTCAGGCGTTTTTCTGAGTGGTATTTCGGGCTCGTGTACATACGAATGCATGGTGTGTGTGAAGAGCTTTGTTTGGGAATGCATTGCCAGATGCTCTTGGTGGATGCTTTTGAATTTGGCTTGTTGCAGGCCTGCCCGGTGAGAGGTTGCTGGAGATGACATAAGTTACTCGGTTGTCTGGAATTGTGAGCGCGTCCAATATATATCTGGACAATTAAAGGTGTATTTGGAATGTGTATGGAGGCATGGGCATTAAAGACTAAAGGGGCCAGTGTTGCCTTGAGAAAAGGGTGTGAAGCCTGGGGAGCAATTAAAGATTTAAGGGCCAAGGTCGCATAGAGCATGGTGAAAAGGAAGGTCTTCATTGAAGCTCTAGGAGAAAAAAATATAATATAATATTACGTGGCCAATTTGAATAGGGGCCATGTGGAAGGCCTTATTGGCGGCCAGCATGCAACATCTCAAACGTTGGCATCGTCTAGAAGCTGGTGGAGCAAACGAAAAGGAGGGCGAAGAAGTTGACGGTGGCTCTCTGGAAAAAGGTGACCTGCCAGCGTCAGAGTGTGGCCCGCCTTGTGAAAGCTGTGGAGAGGCTTCCTCCAAGCCTAGCGGGTATCGTTACAGTGGAGAGGGCCTTGGGGCGGCTCTGTAGGGAAGAGGGTCGTGCAGTTGGAGACAGCGAAAAGGGAGCACCTCCGTGAGTGGCTATGGTCGTGGCGCCAACTGCAGTGGGAAGACAGCGAATTGGCGGAACGCTGGCAGTGAAGTATAGGGACAGTAGGCCGGGAATACAAGGGGAGCGCTAGTTTGAGCTGTCCTTAAGCTGTGTGTGGCCACCTCGTTGTGAAAGAGTGGCTCTGGTGATCGTGGAAAGCAAACGCGAAGGGTGGTTGCTGCCTGGTTTTAGAACGGCTCTCTAGTGAGCAGCGGGATAGGCAGGCGTAAGAAGTAAAGGGTAGCGGGGCTGGTTACAAGCACGCAGGGTGGCTGCAGGAGGGCCGACATGTGTAGAGGCCGCCTATGGGCTGATGGACGCGGAGGTTGGCGCATAGCAAAGTACAAAGAGGTATGGTGGGGCCTCCCGTGTGAAGAGGTGAGCGCTGAGCGTGGGCTGAAGTATAAGGACCGCCAGAGCTGGAGGTTTTGGCTGGTGGACAGGTGAGTGGAAGCGAGGTGCTGACAAGCTTGGTGAAGCGGTGTGGGAGCTAGTGGAAGCACTGGCGGGTGATAGCAGTGAAGGGACCGCACAGCTGATAGGCTGGCAAGGGGTTGACAGGTGATCTGCAAGGTTGGTGTGGACGTGCAGGTCGGGCTGACAGAGATGGGTCAAGTGGAAGCCGCCTATGGGCAAGGTAGGTGCTGAAGGCATGCGTGGAGGTGGTCTGTGCTGCACAGATGGACAAGGGTGGTGTGGCCTTGGTTCGGTCAATCAGAGTGGACGCTGAAGTCAGAGTGGACAGCGTGTGGCTTTCGACAAGTACGTAGGCTAGTGTGGGCCGCGTAGCTGAAGCCGACAATGGACAGTGAGCAGGGTGCCGAGTGAAGCAGAGAGAAAGGTTGGTGTTGCTGCTTGGTGGTGGGCCGATAGCAGGGCCGATAAGCTGCTTGGGTTTGTGCGAGGCTGGCAGAGGATCAGCACTGAGTGAGAGAGAGAGAGAGATGATTGGGTAGCTGCTGCTGGTGACACATGCAGAAGTGATGGGTCGCAGGGACTTGAGGGTTAGCTGGTGTGGGCGCCTTCTGAAGTGAGAGTGGCCGGGTTCATTCTGGTGTGGTTGGTACAGTAGGCAGGCAAGAGGTTCGTGATGATTGGGGATGTGGTGTATCCTCGACAGCAGTGATTGGCCTGAGTCAGTGTCTGTAAGTTGTGTGAGTAAGGCTTCTATGTCCGGAGAAGCTTGTATAATGTTTTGATTGGAAATATATTGCTGGGTGTTTGCTTTGGTCGATGGTGCCCTTGTTTTCTGGTGTCTGTCTGGCGTGGGTTGGGTGGTGAAGTTGGAGAGAGTGTTCCAGCCAGTGGCTGGTGGTGCCCCCGTTCGTGTTGTTGTTTCCAAGTTTGCGAGGTGGAAGGGTTGTAGAGGCAAGGGTTTTCTTTCTTTTTTTCACCTCACAACGGGAATGTGCAAAATTGCGGTGAATGTGTGTGATTGTATGGTGTCACATAAAGTGATATCTAACGGTTGTAGTTTAAGTGCTAGTGCTTTGTGATATGATGTGAATGTGGTGAGGGGTTCAGGGTTTAGGATGTCGTGCATGTCCTTAAAAATTGCTATGTGACAACCATGAAGATTGTGGACCCTATAGTACATTTGAATCATTTGTTTCAAAGTTGGCCCTTTATTAACATCAAAGCCAATCTCTTTATGTACAAGCTACCATTTTTCTTCATTGGATTTTGGGCAGTCTTTGAGTATGCTGACTATTAATTAGAGGTAGTCACATGTGGCCACAAATGTAGGGTCTTGAACTACATGATACCTGTCAATCCATTCTTGCATCCTTGTGCATAATGCTAATGAGGTGCGAACCTCCCATCTTGGTAGTTGCAAAAAATTATATAAGTTGTTGGGGTCTTGTTGTCGGAGTTGCTTGAAAGTTCCCCAAGACCACAGCCTCTTATATGGCATGAACGTGGATCAACCCAAACTCATGGTGGTGCATTAATATACGTGAGTCAAAGACATTACTTTTTGAGGTATTTGATCCTCCAGGGTGGTTGCAGCCCCTAGTTGTCTAGACTTTAGATCTGGTAGCATGATTCCTGATCCACCACTTGTATGTGCCAAAGATTGTGTTTTGAAATCCTTAAATTTTAAATTTTCTCTGAGCACCAATTGGTTTGGTGGTCTATTGGCCTTATTATAAGGAAGCTTTTTCCCTTGCCATAATTTTATCTCTGCATCATGTTGCACTCTTTTGTCTGGATCCTGCATTGTTGAGGTTGGCTCTTTAGTAAAGTAAGACAGCTCGGGTGGCTCCTTTTCTTGATCAAGGTCATCATACGGTAGCTCTTTTGGCAGGTTATCATTTGGTGAGAATGTGGCATCAGTCCTAATCTGTGTGACTCAATGGGATCAAGGTGAGGTGTGGTGGGTGCTTATGGAAGTGGTAGTACAATGGGTGGAATGTGTGTGGCTTTGACACTAAGTGTGAGTGGGTTCGGTGTGAGTGGTTTAGTGATAGTGTAAGTGGTTTAGGTGTAGTGTTTGCAGCTTTGGCATTGTGAGTGGGTTGGTGGTAGTGTGAGGTGGTGTTTGTGTAGCTTTTGATGTGGGGTTGGATTTGTTTGTGAGATACTAGGTGCTGTGGATGTGTAACTTGTGATGTGGGGGTGGTTGTATTTGTTGTGAGGTACCAGGTGTTGTGGGTGGAAGTTGTGAGGTTTGCATCACGCCTCGGCTCATCATTTGTCTCACAGAGTTCCACCTTTTTTGGATGAGTTGGGAATCAAAGACGTATCCACATTTGGTAAGTCTAAGCGAAATGCTACATGATTATCATTGTATATTAGGGTATTTGGATCCCCTAGGTGTTGTCGGAAAAGATTTAGAATTCTATCAAAAAGAGTGAGTATACCCTTTGGTGGGTAGACTATTAAGCCCTAAATTGTAAGTTTTTGGTATGTATTTTTTGTAAGAAAACAATAAATGGTTGTGCTCAACAAATAGCAAGATCTCGTATGCAAGAGAGACAAACTGATAGTATGGAGAATCAAAAAAATGGTTATTGTAAACTCATACAATAGATGGCAGTATCTCCCAGCTATGTGCTTCTATTGTGGGAGCTTCGATGGCATGCTAGAAATAGTGAAGGATAGAGACTGTATGCTGAAGGCTCGGGGCTTCTGTAGCTTATGTTGATTTTGAGCTTCCACGGGCTCACTCTTATATAGCCACCATAGTGTGGTCAGCTAGGTCAAGTTGGGTGCCCGACCCAATTGGCCCAAAATGGCCGCCTGGTGGTCGCTCACGAACTAGGGCCTCGACCACTCATTAGGATAGTGGCGTAGAATAGAGCAATTAACCTATGGACTCTGTTCAGCCCAAAGCCATTCAAGATCATCTGAGGTCCCGAATGGGCCTTGCAACCCAAGAGTGGGCTACCCCAGAAAATGCTCCATTTACCCTTAGTGTGGTCAGTCATGAGATGCCTTCCCACACTTGCATGTAGCCTAGTTGGCAATGCACCAACTCTTTGAAGCTGTCTAGCCATTAGGCCACATGGGCCCCATGTGGTATCTAAACAGGACTATCTAAACAGGACCTACCAAATGACCTAGCTACTGGAGGATGCAGAAGTATAGTTAGCTGGTTACTACATAGTTACATGAGAGTGAGGCATTGATATCTAACATTTTTTGCAGGGGTCCTATCGGTATCTTCTAGCCAACTTATGCTTCATCTAGGGTGGCTGCAAAAGTGGTAAGATCTTCCAATACATTGAGTTGAATTATATCATCTAGATTATAGTCATGGGTGTCTACCAAAATGACACACCATGCTCATAGGTTGAGGAGGATTTGATGTAGGGCTAGTTGATATATATGATGTGTGTTCTAAGGTAAGTTTTTCCTAGAAAATCACCATATCTGTGAGGGTATGGTGTCATGTAAAGTATTATCTCATGGTTGTAGTTTAAGTGCTAGTGCTTTGTGATATGATGTGAGTGTGGCAAGGGTTCAGTGCACACTAATTAAGGATGATGCCAATGTCGATGCTGCCTATGGCATATTGGAAAGTTGCATGTTTTGTTGAGCCTGCTCATCCATGTGCTATTGGGACACCACTTTGAGCTATTTACCCTTACCCTTGTCTTGCACCTGTTGCTTCAACTATGCCAACTCTTCCTCCTATGATGTATTTTGTGTTGTATGGCAATAGTTTCCTCTAGTGTTCTAATCCTTTATTTGGCCTTTAGCAACTCTAATCTATCTAGGAGTTTCTTTGTCTGCATTCTAGCAATCTCCTGGTTCTTAGTAATGAAAGCCTTAGTCATGACATTGAAAGTCTCATAATTTCATTTTACCTCATCCTTTAAGGTTGCCAACTCCTCACATACCTCCTTACGCTCATGCATAAGTTTAGATGTCTCAATTTTGTGATCTTGAGCCATTGTCTTGATTTTCTTTTTGAGCTTTTTGACCATCTTGTTTCTGGTAGCATGGTGTTGTAGTTCAAATCTCAACCCCCGTTTCTCTTCATCAAACTGCTAGGCTATCATTCTTACCTATTGGAGTTCTTGCTCCTTTAGATCCATATTTCCCTGATATTCCTACTCCTTTTGTTCCATAGCTTCTTCTAGTGCTTGCAATTACATTTTTAGTTCATGTGCATCCTATGCTTGGGCATTGAACCTTGACGTACTCGGTTGGAGAGATATGCTCTCAGCTTTCACATCGAAGGTTCTTTTCTGCTATCTCAACGTGTGATGTTTCCAAGTCTACACTTAGTGCTTGTGTTTAGATCCACTCTAGATGTTGTTAAGCTTGGTTAGCTTGCTACTTAATCAACCGATCCTATCTTTCAAATATCTTTTTGGTTCTTATGGCCGTGTCTTCTTGGAAATCAAAATTTCCCTTTTGAATATTAAAGATTTGTTGGGGGTGATGTTTTCAGGTGCCATAGGTATGTGCATTGATTGTTGAAGAACACCCCTTTTGCTATCATCCTTATTGTCGCTAAATAATCGAATTATGAAGGCACAGGTTGGGGAAAATCCATGTCCATTTTGCCAAATGGCATGGCTTCTCCTTGCTATGGGGGTATTTCTATTATGGCTTTGTCTACTTCTTCTTCTTGTTGTTCTTCCCTATAATCCTCCTTTTGTGTTATGGTTCTGGAGGAGCTTTGTGCTTGATGATGTGGCTCTTGTCCTTCATGACTTTGTTGTTCTTCCTGGGTGCATTGGGTATGCTATGAGGGTGAACTATGAGGCAAGGTTGTCTCCTTTGTGTTTATTTCTCCACATGCTTCTTCTCCCTCCTTCTTTGTTGTCTCTTCCTTTTATTGTCTTCTTTGCCCTTTTTGCTCCCATGTTATTCTTCTCTGCTCCCATGTAGTAATCCTGATTATATCTTGTTGGCTCCTTTTTCTTTCTTGTTGTTGTGAATTAAGTGTCTCGGTTGCTTTTTCCTTGGCTTCCCTTTTTTCTCTTGCTTTGTCACCTCTTCTTTCGCTTCTCTCAATCATTTCCTTAGCTTCCTAGTCATGCCTCCTCATCACTATGCCCTATATGCAAGGTGGTTGCTACCACCTTATCTTTTTGTATGGGTGGTTGACTAGTTTGTCCTAGTATGGCTATAATTTTATTGACCAACCCTAATTCTACTTCCATAGGTACCTTCTATCCTGCTAGTCTATAGGCACATAACATGATTATCTAGGGGTTGTTGATGTGGCCTTGATTGTTCTTGCAGAAGTGGAAAAGTTTCTTAAGGTAATACTAGGCAATTGGATTGTGGTATGTTGAACAACTTCTCTAGCATGAAGACTTGTATTTGAGTTGGATGGTCATGGTGGAAAAGCTATAGGATTAGAGGAAGGAACCTAGCTAGCTTAACAAACTCACCTCCTTGAATTTCATTGAAATATATTCCATTCTTATGCCTTTTTGTGGTATTGTTACTGGGACTAAATTCCCCAAGTCTTTAGCCAAAATCTTCATCCTTTTGAATTTCTCCCCAATCACTGGAAAATTTAATGCATTGGAAAGTGTGGTTTAAGTGACCTAGAGATCTAGCCAATCAACCCCATATCGATCTCTTATGTATTTTTATAATCCTATGGTATCTTTTTGAAATGTGACACAAATTGGCAGACCCTTGTGAGGCCCAATTTTCATGGCAAGTACTTGATTATTGGCTCTAATCCCATTCTCGTAAGATGATCTTTTACCAATGGGTCTTGTAATGCCTATAGACACTCTGGAGTGGGATATTGTACCTGTAGTTTTTCTAGTCGATCATGGTAGTAGGTCATGAACACTTACTACATTTATGGAAGATGATGCATTTGTTAATTCAGTCGAATGGCTTTGTTATATTGTTGGGCAAGGACTCAAGTATTTGACTATCATTACAACTCTTTTTTCTTACTTTAATTTTGTGCCCCTGTGGTGGGATTGTGTGCCCATGTGATGAGTTTTAGGCACTATTGGGGGGTCTATTGCCTTGATCTTACTTTGCCACATCAAGAAGGGTTTCCCCTAGGCATAGAAATGATTTTGAACACTTTTGACGTATTATGACTTGTGTGCCCACATCGTGGACATTTACCCACATGATGAGGATTCAACACTTTATTATAGGAATTGGTCAACTTATTAGGTTCTACTATTTGTTTGGTTTCAAGGTCATAGCTAGGCTCTAAGGTTGCCTGGTAAAGAGTGATGGTTTTCTATTTTTGCTTGGCTTCTCTAGCTTTGGCCTCTTCTTGAGCTCCCCTTTTGAGAAGGACTTGTTCCCTCTTTTGCTCATGTTCTCAATGAATGTCTTATAAAGTTGGAAACATAAGGGGTCCATAGAACCTCTTTAGCTTACTTCCACTAATATATCCATCCATTACTATGACATCTTTCAAGCTACCCCCAGTGGTGTAATTTCAACTACTTAGTAAGGTTCCATCCCTTGATATTTCAATTTTCTTTTCGTGTTGGGACACTAAACATAAGTGCCATGTCACCTTCCTTAAGATCCTTGTCTTTTAAGTTCCGATCAAACCAAGATTTGCGTCTTATTTCTCGACCCTCTTTCCATACGCCACTCTTAGCCTTGTCTCTTTTAATTTTTCAAGTTCAACCAACCTTTCTATTAGTGCCTCTTTAGTGAGTCCTTCTCTTACTGCCACTCTCAAGCTTGGAACCAAATATTCCATGGGCATGATTGCTTCTCTATTGAAAGCTAAGCTAAAATGCATGTGATTGGTTGCAGCCTTAAATGACATTCGATATGCCCATAACACAGCTATGGGTTTATGTACCCAATCATTACAACTTGCTTTGATTGTTTTGGTCAAGATCTTACATAACATTGTATTTGTACTTTCTACTTAACCATTGGCTTTAGGGTAGTAGCATGTTGATTTCCTGTGGATAATCAGGAATTCCGTCATGAGTTGGAAACTTACCTCATTTAAGAAATGAGAGCCTCTATCACTCACTAGTTCTAATGGGCATTTGAATAGTGAAATGACTTGTTCATACAAGAACTTAGCAGTGGACCAGGCATCAGCCTTTCGCATTGCACTTGCTTCAGCCCATTTTGTGAAATAATCCATAGCTTTGATAATGTACATGGCTTGAGTTGATCTGGCTGCCGGACTTATTGAACCAACAAAATCTATTTCCCACTTCTCAAATGGTTTTGAGGCAAGATTTCCTATTACTGGCATCTGATCCATTTCTATGGTTTTGCAGTTCGTAGACATGGACACATCATTTGATGAATTTTGATGCGTCCCCAAAGAGCATTTTCCACCAGAGGCCAACTTGCAAGACCTTCCTTGTAGTTGTATCAACGACAAAATGGCCATTTGTTATCCTTAAGTGAGCTTCATTTAAGATGAATGAATTCATCTTCCCGTACACGTCTCACTATTTCATCTTTTCCCAATTTGTATAGCTGCCCAATAATTAGCTAATAGGGTATTGCACCCCAAATCAATCATCGTGATTTTACTATGTCCAATGGTTTATTCATTAGTAACCCACTGGCAAGATAGTGATAGATTTCCTTTGCTCACTCTGATACAATGCCAAGACCAAGAGGGCATCTAGTAGATCATCTTTGTGAGATCCCTGTTCCCACCGCGCAACGGATTCGGGGTACTAGCAGCGGAAGTAGCACTTCTTGCGCGAGGCAGGGTCCCACACTCGGGGCCTCGCCCACGGATATCCGGACAAGAGACTAATCCGTCGGTTTGTCCAAAACCGAAACTGGAAAAACTTCCTTTACCCGGAAAGCATGGGCGATTCCACCAGGATAACTCTTTACTCTAACGTAGTTAAGATCATTACGGATCAACTGATCTGACTGTACCTTTAACGGTACTTGGTCAAATCAAGGAAGAAACTTGCACTTGGATCATTGGGATCAACGCTTTTTTCCCCATCAAGAGGCACAGCCGTTGATTCCTATCCATAGAACAATTTCTATCCGGGATTTACTTCATCTATCGTAATAATAGAAATTAAATCTCGATTTACGGATCCATCAGTCCAGCCTAACCCCATCCGATCCCATGGGTTAGCCAACCGCCCAACCACTGTAGTGATGGGATCCAATTTGGAATTTGGTTAGGTTTTGTCCCGGGTACCAAGGAAAAGAGTTCCAAGGCCCCCTAGCCGGAATTTCATGCAAACATAAAACTAGCCACACCACTTACACACCCAATATGAAAATTGCCTTTTTCTTAGCATCAGCTAACTTTAAAACAATCCTTTAATGAAACCATAGTACCACTGATCACAATCTCCCAATTTATCCAGTTGATTCATAATTTCCCATCATTCCTTCATCAGAGTATCTATGGCATCATTGGCAACTAGAACGCTCACCACCTGTCCACACAGGGGCCGTTTCAATAGTTCCTAGCCCATAATACTCAACAATATAATCACTTATCAAGATGGACTCTCGTTGAAGATCAGCAAGATCAACCAACAGATCCATATAAAAGAGCCATGGACTCATCCGTTGAGGACCAGCAAGGTCAGTCAACCAGATCCATGCCCGGTTCCAGAAAACAACTCTTACTCCTTGTTCTAATATCTTCCTCGACGCACGCGTGGGTATCCTAGGCGACCCAGAGCCCGAGCACCGTATGGTCAGCACCCTCTAGGATCCTTCGCAGGTGACCTAGCGCTTCACTCATAGGCCGCTTCCTTGGTCCCTCATCCACCGTACCGGAAGCTCACCATTTTAATCGAACCGAGGCTGGTCAAGACCTCGGCCGACCTTGCTACGTGAGACGTCCTCCATTGACTCTCCGTCAGCAGTTGCAACTTTATCAGTTAGGTCTCCACGACCTTAATCACAAGACGGTCAAAATGCTTTCCCAGCATTCTTGACATAAAACAGCCATTTACAAACAGCATTTACAAACAGTTTACAAATACAATTTCTATGTTAACTCTCATTTTTCCACATTATCCCTCATACAATCCACATTACTTATTCCACATTTCATTTATATGTGTACTCATCCAATCACATCATTTTCCATCTCTTTACTTCAGATTCCTTCACGTCACATATCATATATTCACATCCATATCCACATCCATACATCCACATCCACATCCACATTCACATCCATACATCCACATCTACATGCTTATCTCCATTTTCACATCCTCATTTATACATCCACATCCCATATCCACATTCATACATACACATCCATATCCACATCCATATCCGCATTCATACATACACATCCATATCCACATCCACATGCATACATTCATTATCACGTCCTCATTCATACATCCACATCCACATACATACATACATCCACATCCACATTCCCATTCACATCTATACATCCACATTCACATACATCCACATCCACATTCCCATTCACATCTATACATCCACATCTACATCCACATACATACATACATCCACATACATACATACATACATCCACATCCACATTCCCATTCACATCTATTCATCCACATCTACATCCACATTCACATCCACATTCCCATTCACATCTATACATCCACATCTACATCCACATCTACATCCACATTCACATCCATACATCCATATTCACATCCATACATCCATATCCACATTCCCATTCACATCTATACATCCACATCTACATCCACATTCCCATTCACATCTATACATCCACATCTACATCCACATTCACATCTCTGCATATACATCTTCATGTATACACATCTATTTTCACATTCATACATCCATACTCCCATCTCCACATCCACACATCCATATACATACATCCATTTCCACATTCCCATTCATATAACCCCATATGCCTTCACATCTAATCTTTTACATCACATCCATTCTTGCCCTATCACAACCCATATACATCTTATCCTATCACATACACTTCTTACCTCATCCCATACACATGTTATCACATCTTAATTCATCTTATCACCTCTTATCACCTCTTATACACCTCTTATCACATCCTATCACATCTTAATTCATCTTATCACCTCTTATACACCTCTTATCACATCCTATCACATCTCATATCTATTTATAGAATACAAGAGAATTCTTATATTTGATATAAGATTTCTTTACACATTTACTTATCCATAAATTCTATTTAAGGAGATTAATACTTCCGAAGTAAAATCAATCTTTTATGCATCTTCCTATGCATAAATTCATTTTAAATGAAAATGATACTTTTGAATTAAAATTCAATCTTTTATGCATCTTCCTATGCATAAATTCAATTTAGATGAGAATGACACTTTTGAATTAAAAATCAATTTTTTAATGCATCTTCTTATGCATAAATTCAATTTAGTAGGAATTACACTTTTAGAATAAAAGAATTTCTCTTATGCATCTAAGTTATGCATAAAATCCATTTATGAGGAAAATCACACTTTTAGTATAAAAAGAATATCTTTTATGCATACCTCTATGCATGAAATCCAATATGATAAAAGCAACACCCTTACAATAAAATAATCAACTTTTTATGCATACCTCTATGCATGAAATTCAAATTTGATAAAAGTAACACTTTTGATATAAAAATTTATCCATTATGTATACTTCTATGCATGAAATAAAAATGATAAAAGTAACACTTTTGATATAAAAATTTATCCTTTATGCATACTTCTATGCATGAAAATAAAAATAATAAAAGTAACACTTTTGATATAAAAATTTATCCATTATGCATACTTCTATGCATGAAAATAAAAATAATAAAAGTAACACTTTTGATATAAAAATTTAAGCATTATGCATACTTCTATGCATGAAATAAAAATGATAAAAGTAACACTTTTGATATAAAAATTTATCCTTTATGCATACTTCTATGCATGAAAATAAAAATAATAAAAGTAACACTTTTGATATAAAAATTTATCCATTATGCATACTTCTATGCATGAAAATAAAAATAATAAAAGTAACACTTTTGATATAAAAATTTAAGCATTATGCATACTTCTATGCATGAAATAAAAATGGTAAAAATAACACTTTTGATATAAAAACTTATCCTTTATGCATGATAAAAATTCAATTTCTCTATGATTATAATGAAATTCTTTCAATTAATCTAGGATGATAATTCCTAGAATATGGTAGGAAGTCCTCTTTTTATGCTTTGAATGAGATTATTTTATGCATAATTTTTATAAAAATTTTGCCATAGCTCCGCTGCTATGACTGATAAATCTCAATTTTTCTAAGGGATAATGCTTATCATTAAGGAAATAATTAAAATAATCTCTAATTGGATTATTAATCCATAATGGATTGAATCATTAATATACATAAACTAAAAGCATAGAAAAAAGCCATTAATTTGGCCTCAAGCATAGCTTAATCTTGGGTTAAGGAAAAACTTTATGAAAAGCTTGATTTGGATTGAGAACGGGTCATGAGTATGACCATTTCTTACAACTTGCTTGATTCTTTGTTCACGGTAGAGGCCCCCAACCAATCAATTGGTTAAGTATGTTGATGGAGCCACTAATGGAGATTGAAGAAAGAGGGAAGCTCCAAAAACTAGTGAATTATTAAATGAATTCACAGTTCTTGGCTTAGGTGGAGTAGAGTAACGATGCATAAACACTAACTATTTTTCAACAAGGGGGAGGCTTCTATTTATAGGAAAAATTGAGCTTCTAACCAAACAAACTGATTCTAGAATTTTCTAAATCAGTTTGGTCAATATTTAACCATTTTTAGGTCAGTTAAGCTAACTTTTTGGAACTAGACTTGAATGAGGAGAGACGAGAGATGAAATATCTCAATTTTTATGATTTTAAAACTCATTCAAGCATGTGAAATATGCACCTCCTTTAAAGAACTCCCCTTCCTTACATATGTGTCATAATGGAATCATTTTAATATTGCTCATAGTTTTTTTACTAATAAACCTTGTACATTTTCAACTCTTCATCTTATGTGAAATATGCACCTCCTTTAAAGAATTCCCCTTCCTTACATATGTGTCATAATGGAATCATTTTAATATTGCTCATAGTTTTTTACTAATAAACCTTGTACATTTTCAACTCTTCATCTTATGTGAAATATGCACCTCCTTTAAAGAATTCCCCTTCCTTACATATGTGTCATAATGGCATCATTTTAATATTGCTCATAGTTTTTTACTAATAAACCTTGTACATTTTCAACTCTTCATCTTATGTGAGCATTTACTCATTTTTGGATACCCAAAATATCTCATATTTTTAATATTGCTCATAGTTTTTTACTAATAAACCTTGTACATTTTTAACTCTTCACCTTATGTGAGCATTTACTCATTTTTGGGTATCTTCTTTTTACAAATATGGATTTATCTCTTCCCTACACATGGATTGATGCTATTGGCCCATAGGAACCTTAATTGGACCATAGTCTAAAGATTTCTGAAAATCTAGACCCTTAGACTAAGGTTCTTTATACCTATTTCCATATAATTCCAATTGCACATTGGAAAATTCTTTTTGAATTTCTGTTTCAGGGGAACTCATCTGAATTATAAGAGATATTTTTCTATCCAAAAATATTCAAAATCTGAATATTCTCTCTCTAGAATAATTTTTCTCTCTCTAGGCTAAAATAGTTAGCAACAGGGTCTGTATATTTCTGAAGAGGGTTGATTACAGGGGAAGATACTAGACATCAAAAAGGGGTTGGGAGAGGAATCTTACATTCTACCCCACTTAAAAAACGCGAGATGTCCTCATCTCGCAACTTGTGATAATTTCGCAAGATTCACAAATATGAGACTTAGAGAAAAATTTTAATCAAGATTAACCACCAAGATAAGTCTTAAAGAGAGCAAGATTCAAAATACAAACAAGATTTAAACTTTATTCATTCTCGGAACTTATACAGTAAAGATAGAGGAACTCTTTACACTTCCATAAGCCCGTCCATCATATGGTCACAAAAGCAGTCCTCACAAGCTGCACAAGTATAAGGTAACTCATCTATGGGAATGATTCTGTGGGTTATTGCTGCGCCTATCTCAGTGGTATGAGGTGTTCTAACAAAAGGACCTCTGAGAGGCAAGCCAAAAACGGGGTAAAGGCATATCTTCTCATGAGGAAGAAAACACGCCAGTAAGAAGACCCGCTCAGAAAACCCAGGATGCCTTGATCTCATGACGCAGTAGTATCGGGGACCCAAACCCAAAGCTTCAATAACCATGGCCAAGCGAACATTGTTACGAAAGTGCTGCTGACCCCAGGGTGTTACCCTAGTTATGTCTTAATAGGTCCGCCATTTTGTCTGCGCTACAGAAGTTCCCAAGTGAGGGAAAAGTGAGCGCTCATACTGCTCTATAAAATCTTTCTTCACAGACTCCCTTGCGTCTTGAAGGTGAGAAATCATCATGGATAAAACTAATTCTTGTTGCCAAGCCATGAAGGAGATTAAGAAAGAAAGAAGATCGATGGAAGTAAGATTACTGTGAACGACAAGTAAAAGTTACGACTTATATAAAGGAAGGAGCTAGCGTAACTTAGAAGCCAACGGTAACTTGCCACTGAAGTTTTACCGTCTTTCCATGATTTGGGTTTGGCACATATTTCTATGAAATACATTAAGAACTTTGAGATGAGGAGATAAAAGAAGCTCGTAAGCTAAGTCGCTTACTTTCTTTGAATTCAGATAAGGCTCACAATATCTGGGGGATAACTTCTTAAACTCCCCAATAGATAAAGAACTTCTTTTGGGCCGTACTCGAATGAAGACCAAAACCTTGGTATCCACAACACCGATTTTTACTTCTGTTCTGAATCCTTAAAACAGGTGGAACTCCTGAGAAGTATTCTAGGGAAAGGGTCTTTCTTTCTTAAACAGAATCGTTCTTTTATTTTAGAGATCAAAAATGGAGATTCTTACTCCTGTATACCTCGAAGGCTGGGGAGGAATCTTACATTCTACCCCACTTAAAAAAGTACGAGATGTCCTCATCTCGCCAAGTAGAGGACAACTCTTTTTCTTAAGATCTAATTTATTCTAGGGTTCCTTATATTCTGGTCAACCCAAAAGAATACGGGGATAAATATCCCTTATATAGAACTCATCATTAAATAACAATTCATTTTAGATCATATCATTCATATCCTTAACACGATAATGGTCCATCAGATCGAAATTTTTTCTTTCTGAACATTCCTCCACGGGAATTTCAGTCAAGCAAGTTTTCAATTTGTCATCCCTTAACTTGATATACCGAGTCAAGTGTTAACAGTAGCACTTTGACAGCACAATCCACTAATCTCATAGTGATTTGCTGAAATCGTTATCATCATTCCAGTTATGAATATCATCACAGGGACTCGTCCCATTCATCCTCATGTGGTTTCGCTCAGCTTATTACATTTCAACTAAATTTCGGAAATCATCATTTTTCAATCAGAATCCAAATCAATTTCATCAGTTCTCAAACAGAATTAAAAATCATATCAACCACATTCGAATTCATCATCTGGATAGCATTAACGCTTAAAATTTCAAGTCTTAGATTTACTCGTATATACTGTCAGTAAAGAGCTGCAGTATACTCTCGGTATATACGGGTAGTCACGGCCCTTGGAATTATAAGGTAAATACCATCATGTCTAGGCCTCAAGCAAGTCAGGGATTCTATATAATTGCGGTACTTCCATCTGAAGACCCAATTACCAATTTACAAATTTTAGTTTGAATATCAAATTGTATGACTTATATCACACAATTACAACCTTTTTGTGTTTCTTGATAAATGTTTGACATATTTGTCTTCTCAGTTGATCTTTATTAACCAAATGCTCTGATACCAACTGTGAGATCCCTGTTCCCACCGCGCAACGGATTCGGGGTACTAGCAGCGGAAGTAGCACTTCTTGCGCGAGGCAGGGTCCCACACTCGGGGCCTCGCCCACGGATATCCGGACAAGAGACTAATCCATCGGTTTGTCCAAAACCGAAACTGGAAAAACTTCCTTTACCCGGAAAGCATGGGCGATTCCACCAGGATAACTCTTTACTCTAACGTAGTTAAGATCATTACGGATCAACTGATCTGACTGTACCTTTAACGGTACTTGGTCAAATCAAGGAAGAAACTTGCACTTGGATCATTGGGATCAACGCTTTTTTTCCCATCAAGAGGCACAGCCGTTGATTCCTATCCATAGAACAATTTCTATCCGGGATTTACTTCATCTATCGTAATAATAGAAATTAAATCTCGATTTACGGATCCATCAGTCCAGCCTAACCCCATCCGATCCCATGGGTTAGCCAACCGCCCAACCACTGTAGTGATGGGATCCAATTTGGAATTTGGTTAGGTTTTGTCCCGGGTACCAAGGAAAAGAGTTCCAAGGCCCCCTAGCCGGAATTTCATGCAAACATAAAACTAGCCACACCACTTACACACCCAATATGAAAATTGCCTTTTTCTTAGCATCAGCTAACTTTAAAACAATCCTTTAATGAAACCATAGTACCACTGATCACAATCTCCCAATTTATCCAGTTGATTCATAATTTCCCATCATTCCTTCATCAGAGTATCTATGGCATCATTGGCAACTAGAACGCTCACCACCTGTCCACACAGGGGCCGTTTCAATAGTTCCTAGCCCATAATACTCAACAATATAATCACTTATCAAGATGGACTCTCGTTGAAGATCAGCAAGATCAACCAACAGATCCATATAAAAGAGCCATGGACTCATCCGTTGAGGACCAGCAAGGTCAGTCAACCAGATCCATGCCCGGTTCCAGAAAACAACTCTTACTCCTTGTTCCAATATCTTCCTCGACGCACGCGTGGGTATCCTAGGCGACCCAGAGCCCGAGCACCGTATGGTCAGCACCCTCTAGGATCCTTCGCAGGTGACCTAGCGCTTCACTCATAGGCCGCTTCCTTGGTCCCTCATCCACCGTACCGGAAGCTCACCATTTTAATCGAACCGAGGTTGGTCAAGACCTCGGCCGACCTTGCTACGTGAGACGTCCTCCATTGACTCTCCGTCAGCAGTTGCAACTTTATCAGTTAGGTCTCCACGACCTTAATCACAAGACGGTCAAAATGCTTTCCCAGCATTCTTGACATAAAACAGCCATTTACAAACAGCATTTACAAACAGTTTACAAATACAATTTCTATGTTAACTCTCATTTTTCCACATTATCCCTCATACAATCCACATTACTTATTCCACATTTCATTTATATGTGTACTCATCCAATCACATCATTTTCCATCTCTTTACTTCAGATTCCTTCACGTCACATATCATATATTCACATCCATATCCACATCCATACATCCACATCCACATCCACATTCACATCCATACATCCACATCTACATGCTTATCTCCATTTTCACATCCTCATTTATACATCCACATCCCATATCCACATTCATACATACACATCCATATCCACATCCATATCCGCATCCATACATACACATCCATATCCACATCCACATGCATACATTCATTATCACGTCCTCATTCATACATCCACATCCACATACATACATACATCCACATCCACATTCCCATTCACATCTATACATCCACATCTACATCCACATTCACATACATCCACATCCACATTCCCATTCACATCTATACATCCACATCTATATCCACATACATACATACATCCACATACATACATACATACATCCACATCCACATTCCCATTCACATCTATTCATCCACATCTACATCCACATTCACATCCACATTCCCATTCACATCTATACATCCACATCTACATCCACATCTACATCCACATTCACATCCATACATCCATATTCACATCCATACATCCATATCCACATTCCCATTCACATCTATACATCCACATCTACATCCACATTCCCATTCACATCTATACATCCACATCTACATCCACATTCACATCTTTGCATATACATCTTCATGTATACACATCTATTTTCACATTCATACATCCATACTCCCATCTCCACATCCACACATCCATATACATACATCCATTTCCACATTCCCATTCATATAACCCCATATGCCTTCACATCTAATCTTTTACATCACATCCATTCTTGCCCTATCACAACCCATATACATCTTATCCTATCACATACACTTCTTACCTCATCCCATACACATGTTATCACATCTTAATTCATCTTATCACCTCTTATCACCTCTTATACACCTCTTATCACATCCTATCACATCTTAATTCATCTTATCACCTCTTATACACCTCTTATCACATCCTATCACATCTCATATCTATTTATAGAATACAAGAGAATTCTTATATTTGATATAAGATTTCTTTACACATTTACTTATCCATAAATTCTATTTAAGGAGATTAATACTTCCGAAGTAAAATCAATCTTTTATGCATCTTCCTATGCATAAATTCATTTTAAATAAAAATGATACTTTTGAATTAAAATTCAATCTTTTATGCATCTTCCTATGCATAAATTCAATTTAGATGAGAATGACACTTTTGAATTAAAAATTAATTTTTTAATGCATCTTCTTATGCATAAATTCAATTTAGTAGGAATTACACTTTTAGAATAAAAGAATTTCTCTTATGCATCTAAGTTATGCATAAAATCCATTTATGAGGAAAATCACACTTTTAGTATAAAAAGAATATCTTTTATGCATACCTCTATGCATGAAATCCAATATGATAAAAGCAACACCCTTACAATAAAATAATCAACTTTTTATGCATACCTCTATGCATGAAATTCAAATTTGATAAAAGTAACACTTTTGATATAAAAATTTATCCATTATGTATACTTCTATGCATGAAATAAAAATGATAAAAGTAACACTTTTGATATAAAAATTTATCCTTTATGCATACTTCTATGCATGAAAATAAAAATAATAAAAGTAACACTTTTGATATAAAAATTTATCCATTATGCATACTTCTATGCATGAAAATAAAAATAATAAAAGTAACACTTTTGATATAAAAATTTAAGCATTATGCATACTTCTATGCATGAAATAAAAATGATAAAAGTAACACTTTTGATATAAAAATTTATCCTTTATGCATACTTCTATGCATGAAAATAAAAATAATAAAAGTAACACTTTTGATATAAAAATTTATCCATTATGCATACTTCTATGCATGAAAATAAAAATAATAAAAGTAACACTTTTGATATAAAAATTTAAGCATTATGCATACTTCTATGCATGAAATAAAAATGGTAAAAATAACACTTTTGATATAAAAACTTATCCTTTATGCATGATAAAAATTCAATTTCTCTATGATTATAATGAAATTCTTTCAATTAATCTAGGATGATAATTCCTAGAATATGGTAGGAAGTCCTCTTTTTATGCTTTGAATGAGATTATTTTATGCATAATTTTTATAAAAATTTTGCCATAGCTCCGCTGCTATGACTGATAAATCTCAATTTTTCTAAGGGATAATGCTTATCATTAAGGAAATAATTAAAATAATCTCTAATTGGATTATTAATCCATAATGGATTGAATCATTAATATACATAAACTAAAAGCATAGAAAAAAGCCATTAATTTGGCCTCAAGCATAGCTTAATCTTGGGTTAAGGAAAAACTTTATGAAAAGCTTGATTTGGATTGAGAACGGGTCATGAGTATGACCATTTCTTACAACTTGCTTGATTCTTTGTTCACGGTAGAGGCCCCCAACCAATCAATTGGTTAAGTATGTTGATGGAGCCACTAATGGAGATTGAAGAAAGAGGGAAGCTCCAAAAACTAGTGAATTATTAAATGAATTCACAGTTCTTGGCTTAGGTGGAGTAGAGTAACGATGCATAAACACTAACTATTTTTCAACAAGGGGGAGGCTTCTATTTATAGGAAAAATTGAGCTTCTAACCAAACAAACTGATTCTAGAATTTTCTAAATCAGTTTGGTCAATATTTAACCATTTTTAGGTCAGTTAAGCTAACTTTTTGGAACTAGACTTGAATGAGGAGAGACGAGAGATGAAATATCTCAATTTTTATGATTTTAAAACTCATTCAAGCATGTGAAATATGCACCTCCTTTAAAGAACTCCCCTTCCTTACATATGTGTCATAATGGAATCATTTTAATATTGCTCATAGTTTTTTTACTAATAAACCTTGTACATTTTCAACTCTTCATCTTATGTGAAATATGCACCTCCTTTAAAGAATTCCCCTTCCTTACATATGTGTCATAATGGAATCATTTTAATATTGCTCATAGTTTTTTACTAATAAACCTTGTACATTTTCAACTCTTCATCTTATGTGAAATATGCACCTCCTTTAAAGAATTCCCCTTCCTTACATATGTGTCATAATGGCATCATTTTAATATTGCTCATAGTTTTTTACTAATAAACCTTGTACATTTTCAACTCTTCATCTTATGTGAGCATTTACTCATTTTTGGATACCCAAAATATCTCATATTTTTAATATTGCTCATAGTTTTTTACTAATAAACCTTGTACATTTTTAACTCTTCACCTTATGTGAGCATTTACTCATTTTTGGGTATCTTCTTTTTACAAATATGGATTTATCTCTTCCCTACACATGGATTGATGCTATTGGCCCATAGGAACCTTAATTGGACCATAGTCTAAAGATTTCTGAAAATCTAGACCCTTAGACTAAGGTTCTTTATACCTATTTCCATATAATTCCAATTGCACATTGGAAAATTCTTTTTGAATTTCTGTTTCAGGGAAACTCATCTGAATTATAAGAGATATTTTTCTATCCAAAAATATTCAAAATCTGAATATTCTCTCTCTAGAATAATTTTTCTCTCTCTAGGCTAAAATAGTTAGCAACAGGGTCTGTATATTTCTGAAGAGGGTTGATTACAGGGGAAGATACTAGACATCAAAAAGGGGTTGGGAGAGGAATCTTACATTCTACCCCACTTAAAAAACGCGAGATGTCCTCATCTCGCAACTTGTGATAATTTCGCAAGATTCACAAATATGAGACTTAGAGAAAAATTTTAATCAAGATTAACCACCAAGATAAGTCTTAAAGAGAGCAAGATTCAAAATACAAACAAGATTTAAACTTTATTCATTCTCGGAACTTATACAGTAAAGATAGAGGAACTCTTTACACTTCCATAAGCCCGTCCATCATATGGTCACAAAAGCAGTCCTCACAAGCTGCACAAGTATAAGGTAACTCATCTATGGGAATGATTCTGTGGGTTATTGCTGCGCCTATCTCAGTGGTATGAGGTGTTCTAACAAAAGGACCTCTGAGAGGCAAGCCAAAAACGGGGTAAAGGCATATCTTCTCATGAGGAAGAAAACACGCCAGTAAGAAGACCCGCTCAGAAAACCCAGGATGCCTTGATCTCATGACGCAGTAGTATCGGGGACCCAAACCCAAAGCTTCAATAACCATGGCCAAGCGAACATTGTTACGAAAGTGCTGCTGACCCCAGGGTGTTACCCTAGTTATGTCTTAATAGGTCCGCCATTTTGTCTGCGCTACAGAAGTTCCCAAGTGAGGGAAAAGTGAGCGCTCATACTGCTCTATAAAATCTTTCTTCACAGACTCCCTTGCGTCTTGAAGGTGAGAAATCATCATGGATAAAACTAATTCTTGTTGCCAAGCCATGAAGGAGATTAAGAAAGAAAGAAGATCGATGGAAGTAAGATTACTGTGAACGACAAGTAAAAGTTACGACTTATATAAAGGAAGGAGCTAGCGTAACTTAGAAGCCAACGGTAACTTGCCACTGAAGTTTTACCGTCTTTCCATGATTTGGGTTTGGCACATATTTCTATGAAATACATTAAGAACTTTGAGATGAGGAGATAAAAGAAGCTCGTAAGCTAAGTCGCTTACTTTCTTTGAATTCAGATAAGGCTCACAATATCTGGGGGATAACTTCTTAAACTCCCCAATAGATAAAGAACTTCTTTTGGGCCGTACTCGAATGAAGACCAAAACCTTGGTATCCACAACACCGATTTTTACTTCTGTTCTGAATCCTTAAAACAGGTGGAACTCCTGAGAAGTATTCTAGGGAAAGGGTCTTTCTTTCTTAAACAGAATCGTTCTTTTATTTTAGAGATCAAAAATGGAGATTCTTACTCCTGTATACCTCGAAGGCTGGGGAGGAATCTTACATTCTACCCCACTTAAAAAAGTACGAGATGTCCTCATCTCGCCAAGTAGAGGACAACTCTTTTTCTTAAGATCTAATTTATTCTAGGGTTCCTTATATTCTGGTCAACCCAAAAGAATACGGGGATAAATATCCCTTATATAGAACTCATCATTAAATAACAATTCATTTTAGATCATATCATTCATATCCTTAACACGATAATGGTCCATCAGATCGAAATTTTTTCTTTCTGAACATTCCTCCACGGGAATTTCAGTCAAGCAAGTTTTCAATTTGTCATCCCTTAACTTGATATACCGAGTCAAGTGTTAACAGTAGCACTTTGACAGCACAATCCACTAATCTCATAGTGATTTGCTGAAATCGTTATCATCATTCCAGTTATGAATATCATCACAGGGACTCGTCCCATTCATCCTCATGTGGTTTCGCTCAGCTTATTACATTTCAACTAAATTTCGGAAATCATCATTTTTCAATCAGAATCCAAATCAATTTCATCAGTTCTCAAACAGAATTAAAAATCATATCAACCACATTCGAATTCATCATCTGGATAGCATTAACGCTTAAAATTTCAAGTCTTAGATTTACTCGTATATACTGTCAGTAAAGAGCTGCAGTATACTCTCGGTATATACGGGTAGTCACGGCCCTTGGAATTATAAGGTAAATACCATCATGTCTAGGCCTCAAGCAAGTCAGGGATTCTATATAATTGCGGTACTTCCATCTGAAGACCCAATTACCAATTTACAAATTTTAGTTTGAATATCAAATTGTATGACTTATATCACACAATTACAACCTTTTTGTGTTTCTTGATAAATGTTTGACATATTTGTCTTCTCAGTTGATCTTTATTAACCAAATGCTCTGATACCAACTGTGAGATCCCTGTTCCCACCGCGCAACGGATTCGGGGTACTAGCAGCGGAAGTAGCACTTCTTGCGCGAGGCAGGGTCCCACACTCGGGGCCTCGCCCACGGATATCCGGACAAGAGACTAATCCATCGGTTTGTCCAAAACCGAAACTGGAAAAACTTCCTTTACCCGGAAAGCATGGGCGATTCCACCAGGATAACTCTTTACTCTAACGTAGTTAAGATCATTACGGATCAACTGATCTGACTGTACCTTTAACGGTACTTGGTCAAATCAAGGAAGAAACTTGCACTTGGATCATTGGGATCAACGCTTTTTTTCCCATCAAGAGGCACAGCCGTTGATTCCTATCCATAGAACAATTTCTATCCGGGATTTACTTCATCTATCGTAATAATAGAAATTAAATCTCGATTTACGGATCCATCAGTCCAGCCTAACCCCATCCGATCCCATGGGTTAGCCAACCGCCCAACCACTGTAGTGATGGGATCCAATTTGGAATTTGGTTAGGTTTTGTCCCGGGTACCAAGGAAAAGAGTTCCAAGGCCCCCTAGCCGGAATTTCATGCAAACATAAAACTAGCCACACCACTTACACACCCAATATGAAAATTGCCTTTTTCTTAGCATCAGCTAACTTTAAAACAATCCTTTAATGAAACCATAGTACCACTGATCACAATCTCCCAATTTATCCAGTTGATTCATAATTTCCCATCATTCCTTCATCAGAGTATCTATGGCATCATTGGCAACTAGAACGCTCACCACCTGTCCACACAGGGGCCGTTTCAATAGTTCCTAGCCCATAATACTCAACAATATAATCACTTATCAAGATGGACTCTCGTTGAAGATCAGCAAGATCAACCAACAGATCCATATAAAAGAGCCATGGACTCATCCGTTGAGGACCAGCAAGGTCAGTCAACCAGATCCATGCCCGGTTCCAGAAAACAACTCTTACTCCTTGTTCCAATATCTTCCTCGACGCACGCGTGGGTATCCTAGGCGACCCAGAGCCCGAGCACCGTATGGTCAGCACCCTCTAGGATCCTTCGCAGGTGACCTAGCGCTTCACTCATAGGCCGCTTCCTTGGTCCCTCATCCACCGTACCGGAAGCTCACCATTTTAATCGAACCGAGGTTGGTCAAGACCTCGGCCGACCTTGCTACGTGAGACGTCCTCCATTGACTCTCCGTCAGCAGTTGCAACTTTATCAGTTAGGTCTCCACGACCTTAATCACAAGACGGTCAAAATGCTTTCCCAGCATTCTTGACATAAAACAGCCATTTACAAACAGCATTTACAAACAGTTTACAAATACAATTTCTATGTTAACTCTCATTTTTCCACATTATTCCTCATACAATCCACATTACTTATTCCACATTTCATTTATATGTGTACTCATCCAATCACATCATTTTCCATCTCTTTACTTCAGATTCCTTCACGTCACATATCATATATTCACATCCATATCCACATCCATACATCCACATCCACATCCACATTCACATCCATACATCCACATCTACATGCTTATCTCCATTTTCACATCCTCATTTATACATCCACATCCCATATCCACATTCATACATACACATCCATATCCACATCCATATCCGCATCCATACATACACATCCATATCCACATCCACATGCATACATTCATTATCACGTCCTCATTCATACATCCACATCCACATACATACATACATCCACATCCACATTTCCATTCACATCTATACATCCACATCTACATCCACATTCACATACATCCACATCCACATTCCCATTCACATCTATACATCCACATCTATATCCACATACATACATACATCCACATACATACATACATACATCCACATCCACATTCCCATTCACATCTATTCATCCACATCTACATCCACATTCACATCCACATTCCCATTCACATCTATACATCCACATCTACATCCACATCTACATCCACATTCACATCCATACATCCATATTCACATCCATACATCCATATCCACAT
Source organism: Cibotium barometz (assembly GCF_041138505.1). NCBI lineage: Eukaryota > Viridiplantae > Streptophyta > Polypodiopsida > Cyatheales > Cibotiaceae > Cibotium > Cibotium barometz. Next base: position 62,365,262 of record NC_141053.1, on the reverse strand, counting down.
TCCCATTCACATCTATACATCCACATCTACATCCACATTCCCATTCACATCTATACATCCACATCTACATCCACATTCACATCTTTGCATATACATCTTCATGTATACACATCTATTTTCACATTCATACATCCATACTCCCATCTCCACATCCACACATCCATATACATACATCCATTTTCACATTCCCATTCATATAACCCCATATGCCTTCACATCTAATCTTTTACATCACATCCATTCTTGCCCTATCACAACCCATATACATCTTATCCTATCACATACACTTCTTACCTCATCCCATACACATGTTATCACATCTTAATTCATCTTATCACCTCTTATCACCTCTTATACACCTCTTATCACATCCTATCACATCTTAATTCATCTTATCACCTCTTATACACCTCTTATCACATCCTATCACATCTCATATCTATTTATAGAATACAAGAGAATTCTTATATTTGATATAAGATTTCTTTACACATTTACTTATCCATAAATTCTATTTAAGGAGATTAATACTTCCGAAGTAAAATCAATCTTTTATGCATCTTCCTATGCATAAATTCATTTTAAATGAAAATGATACTTTTGAATTAAAATTCAATCTTTTATGCATCTTCCTATGCATAAATTCAATTTAGATGAGAATGACACTTTTGAATTAAAAATCAATTTTTTAATGCATCTTCTTATGCATAAATTCAATTTAGTAGGAATTACACTTTTAGAATAAAAGAATTTCTCTTATGCATCTAAGTTATGCATAAAATCCATTTATGAGGAAAATCACACTTTTAGTATAAAAAGAATATCTTTTATGCATACCTCTATGCATGAAATCCAATATGATAAAAGCAACACCCTTACAATAAAATAATCAACTTTTTATGCATACCTCTATGCATGAAATTCAAATTTGATAAAAGTAACACTTTTGATATAAAAATTTATCCATTATGTATACTTCTATGCATGAAATAAAAATGATAAAAGTAACACTTTTGATATAAAAATTTATCCTTTATGCATACTTCTATGCATGAAAATAAAAATAATAAAAGTAACACTTTTGATATAAAAATTTATCCATTATGCATACTTCTATGCATGAAAATAAAAATAATAAAAGTAACACTTTTGATATAAAAATTTAAGCATTATGCATACTTCTATGCATGAAATAAAAATGATAAAAGTAACACTTTTGATATAAAAATTTATCCTTTATGCATACTTCTATGCATGAAAATAAAAATAATAAAAGTAACACTTTTGATATAAAAATTTATCCATTATGCATACTTCTATGCATGAAAATAAAAATAATAAAAGTAACACTTTTGATATAAAAATTTAAGCATTATGCATACTTCTATGCATGAAATAAAAATGGTAAAAATAACACTTTTGATATAAAAACTTATCCTTTATGCATGATAAAAATTCAATTTCTCTATGATTATAATGAAATTCTTTCAATTAATCTAGGATGATAATTCCTAGAATATGGTAGGAAGTCCTCTTTTTATGCTTTGAATGAGATTATTTTATGCATAATTTTTATAAAAATTTTGCCATAGCTCCGCTGCTATGACTGATAAATCTCAATTTTTCTAAGGGATAATGCTTATCATTAAGGAAATAATTAAAATAATCTCTAATTAGATTATTAATCCATAATGGATTGAATCATTAATATACATAAACTAAAAGCATAGAAAAAAGCCATTAATTTGGCCTCAAGCATAGCTTAATCTTGGGTTAAGGAAAAACTTTATGAAAAGCTTGATTTGGATTGAGAACGGGTCATGAGTATGACCATTTCTTACAACTTGCTTGATTCTTTGTTCACGGTAGAGGCCCCCAACCAATCAATTGGTTAAGTATGTTGATGGAGCCACTAATGGAGATTGAAGAAAGAGGGAAGCTCCAAAAACTAGTGAATTATTAAATGAATTCACAGTTCTTGGCTTAGGTGGAGTAGAGTAACGATGCATAAACACTAACTATTTTTCAACATGGGGGAGGCTTCTATTTATAGGAAAAATTGAGCTTCTAACCAAACAAACTGATTCTAGAATTTTCTAAATCAGTTTGGTCAATATTTAACCATTTTTAGGTCAGTTAAGCTAACTTTTTGGAACTAGACTTGAATGAGGAGAGAGGAGAGATGAAATATCTCAATTTTTATGAGTTTAAAACTCATTCAAGCATGTGAAATATGCACCTCCTTTAAAGAACTCCCCTTGCTTACATATGTGTCATAATGGAATCATTTTAATATTGCTCATAGTTTTTTTTACTAATAAACCTTGTACATTTTCAACTCTTCATCTTATGTGAAATATGCACCTCCTTTAAAGAATTCCCCTTCCTTACATATGTGTCATAATGGAATCATTTTAATATTGCTCATAGTTTTTTACTAATAAACCTTGTACATTTTCAACTCTTCATCTTATGTGAAATATGCACCTCCTTTAAAGAATTCCCCTTCCTTACATATGTGTCATAATGGCATCATTTTAATATTGCTCATAGTTTTTTACTAATAAACCTTGTACATTTTCAACTCTTCATCTTATGTGAGCATTTACTCATTTTTGGATACCCAAAATATCTCATATTTTTAATATTGCTCATAGTTTTTTACTAATAAACCTTGTACATTTTTAACTCTTCACCTTATGTGAGCATTTACTCATTTTTGGGTATCTTCTTTTTACAAATATGGATTTATCTCTTCCCTACACATGGATTGATGCTATTGGCCCATAGGAACCTTAATTGGACCATAGTCTAAAGATTTCTGAAAATCTAGACCCTTAGACTAAGGTTCTTTATACCTATTTCCATATAATTCCAATTGCACATTGGAAAATTCTTTTTGAATTTCTGTTTCAGGGGAACTCATCTGAATTATAAGAGATATTTTTCTATCCAAAAATATTCAAAATCTGAATATTCTCTCTCTAAAATAATTTTTCTCTCTCTAGGCTAAAATAGTTAGCAACAGGGTCTGTATATTTCTGAAGAGGGTTGATTACAGGGGAAGATACTAGACATCAAAAAGGGGTTGGGGGAGGAATCTTACAATCTTCCACTCCCATGGGAGCTTCACTATTAGGAATTCGTGACATATGATTAGTTAAAATGCGTGTAGTTCTCTTCCTAACCACGACTATGAAATACAACTCTAGTAGAATAAGCATCCATTAGGTGATGCATCTTCTAAGACATGGTTTATTCATAAGGTACAATAGGGCTTGATGATCAACAAAAAATATGAGTTTGTTAGCTAGTAGGTAGTGCTTGAATTTTTTCACTGCATAGACCATCACTAGACCTTCACATTCCATTGTGGTGTAGTTTTGTTTAGTCCCATTCAATTGGCAACTTGCAAAATATATGGGACTTCTCTTCTCTAGGCTATGCCAACACGCATCCTGTAGCAAAATTCAAAGCATCAATGTGCACATGGAATATTAAATCCCAATTTGGTACTATAAGGATAAGCACACTTGCAAAGGCATGCTTCAAGGCATCATAGGCCTTTTGGCATTGCTCTGTCCATTCAAATGAGATCAAAAGTATGTATAATGGAAAAGTTATCTGTGCATATAGATAGATTGATACGAATGTTGCTAGACCTCCTACATCCCTTTTGGTACGTCTTGTCTGACTGGATTTGAGTGCCTTTCAGGAAGGTCATAGAACATCCTTATACCCTCTTCTTTGAGCTTTTGTATTCTTGGATCTTTTGCAACTATCCAATCCATCAAGAATGAGCTCTAACTTGTTACGCCATCTTCTTCTCACAGTATCAAAGGTCTCTTAAGGGGTGGTTTTGGTAGTAATGGAGACGAGTAGTGAGGAAACATGGTTTCCTTCATGTATTGCCTTCTTCCTTCGGCTTCTTCCCTTTGTTTAAAATTTTCAATTAGCACCTTAGTTTGGGCTAGCCTCTCCATTTCCACTCATGGATTAGGATATTAATTTAATCTTTTAGGCATATTCAGTCGAGGCTCACCCTTGGCTTGGTCTGCATGCACTTCTTTTCAAGAGCAAAATGTCTTCTCACTCATGATACTATTGGTTATGGTAGTTTCAACATAAGTGGTTGTATCTTTGTCTAATCCGCTTTGCAAAATGAGTTTGTCTTTACACCTTCCAATCTTGACAACATGCTTTTGTGGAGATTCAAGCTTGGGTTTTGGATTTTATAATGTGCTTGCCTATTTTTCTTTGTCCTTCTTGTGTCTTTCCAATTCCTCTCATAGCTCTCACCTGGAGTTGCACAAGTGCATTTAGGGGAATGTGAGCTATACGTCCTCTTTCCACTCCTATGAGGTTGAGACTAGTTGTTTTTGCCTCTATGGTTGGTGTTGGGGTCTCATTGTACAATCCTTGTATGAATGTTCCACACATCCGCTACAGAATGGAATATTTGGGTTTAGTGGTGCTTGTGGAGCTTGTGCTCGTGGCAGTCTATCAGTTTTGTAGGGACAATCCCTATAGCAACGATTCTCCTTGCATTTGTAGTGCACAATGGGTTTCCCAGATCTATTTTTGTGAGGACATTTGTTAGCCTTATGGTTATCGTTGAAAATGTAACATTGAATCTAAGGTCTGATTTCTGTAGCATTCATGTCCCCTACCTTGGAATTTACAAGTGTTTGGTAAACTGGATTATGTTGTTCACCATGTGATACATAATGATTAATGATGTTGGTGTATTCCAGCTCTTCTTCTGTGATTGTCATTGAAGGATTTTTTGCTACTTCTTGAGCCAGCACTTGCTCCACCCAATCCGTCAGTAGTTCTTCTACCAAAACTTGGTTCATCGGAGTGATACACCGTGGTGGCGGTTGAGGTCCTAAAACTAGGGGTGGCAATAGTAGAGTCTGAGTTCTATATCGACCTTGAGCAACAGGTATTGTACCTGTTTGTCCCATTGATTGAACTAATTGGCTTTGGGGAGTGGGCAATGCTAATTGTGGTTGGGGTGGTATGTTTGATATTGATAGGCTAGTGGTTGGTGAATGGTTCTTGGGTATCAACATTGCAATGTTTCATGGTTACCCCACCATACACAGTGTCCACACCATAAAGATGGTGACCTTGCATATAATCATGGACATTCATTGGTGGGTGGATGGTTTCCATTACAGATTCCACACCATACCATCTCTCTCCTTAGGTACAAATGCAAATTACTTTGCCCCACTTCTTGTCCTTGTGGATTTAGTTTTCTAATAGCTTTTTGGCTATTTCATCGACGTCTGTGTTCTTGGAGGATTTAGCAACTCCTTTTGATTCTCTTCTTGCAGAAGATTAAGAATCATATGACCCACTAAGTGATGGCGTTGGTGATGTGGGGCCTATTAGATTGAGCTTCCATCATATTATCTCTCAACTTGATCGTATAGTTTTGTTGCATAGTTCAAAGGAGCTTGGGTTCATTGCAAACAATATATCATGTAGTCATTTGTTTTTAAGTCCTAGGAAAAATCATGACAATAATTGATCATCATTGAGCCATTCATGTGGTTCACATCAAGCATTTAAGTGTTTGATTTTTGCGATGTAGGCTCGATGTTGTGTGTGCTTAACTTGGTAGAGTTGATTGATTGGACTCCATTTTAGCCCACTAGGCAAAAATCCTACGATGAAAGTCCTCCTTAATGTGGCCCAATTAATCTTCTCTTCAGCTTCCAAGGCCCTATACCATTGACCTGTATTTCCTTCAAGTCTTAGCCCAAAGGGGTTCACCTTATCAAAATCTCCAACGTCCCCAAATGTGTCACAAATTTGTTGAGAATTGCTCAAGATGTGATACTACATCTCCCTCACTAAGCTATTTGGTGAGCAATTTTGATATAGCAATTGAACAATTTCTTGATGGATTGTGGTCTGTACCAATATTTGGATTGTTGTGCAGGTTTCCTGCCCCCCTTCCTGGTGCTTGCTCTAGGGTTCTCATGGCATCATTTGTAAGGATACTAATTGGTTACAGATTGCGGTAGTTGAGGCCCATATTATACTCCTATTCTATAAGGTGGTGTATTTCCTTGTATTGATGGAATCGGGTAGTATCCATAGGCTCGCCTAGTGTTGGTGGATCCAATCAAATGTGTTGTCACATTTGGTGCCTCTTATGCAACCATTGGTCACATTGGAGAAAAAGTCTCTTGTGGTATAGGCAAACATATGTCTACACCTATGTTTTGAGCAAATGTTGTAGGTACCATGACAGGTGCAGGTGCCCATGTCATGCTTGAAATCATTCCAAGTTGGCCTTATTGCTAGATTGGCAGCCTTGGTTTGAAAATTGAGGATGATGGTATGAATGTTTGATTAGTTAAATTTTTGGTCATCCTATGTTCATGATCCATGTTTCAAAGTTCCTATTGGACCATTCTAATTGATGAGGATAGTGGCTCCATAGTTGTTATCGTGGTTGGCTCCATCACTCGTTCAATTGATGTTGGCAGAACATTTGAAATCAATGGGCTTTGGCCATGAGCTGGGTAGGCTATTGGCATGCCATCTAAATTGTATCCATGTGAAGGTCCTGGGTGTTTTATCCTTTCTCCCCTTAAACTGATGATCTTCTTGAGGTTGAGTCTCCTTGAGTGATGACTCCAAATATTTCTTGTGTGGCAGTCATTATACTCATGGATTCAAGACTAATTAGTCTTGTGTCAACAAGTGGTCCCTACTCATGCGTGTTTGCTTCTTCTTCATATGGAACTCCTTCAAACTAGGGGTCTTGGAATGCCAATGCATAGTAAGAAATCTCGACCGTCTTCACCTGATAAAGGTTCGACCAAGTCATTGGAGGAGGAAGATCTAAAGGATGTCCCTATACATTTTAAATCCTACTCCATCCGAGACTGAGATATATTCTATGAGAAGGCTAAGAGGATAGCTGGCACATATGACGATGGAGTCTATGAAGGGCCATCAAAGGTAAAGGAAGTAAATTTGGTTGAGTCTGGAGAGACCCCAAAGCAGTCTTTGTGTCAGTGGACCTTACTAACAAAAGACTACATTCTCTATCATTTCACTCTCTCCGTTTGACGAGGCGGCGGAATTCACCAGTGGCCATTTGGAAATGCAATCCCACCTTCCTAGTAGTCAGTAGAAGAAGAGGCACGAAAAATTGAAGAAGCTCTCAGAGTATTAGCTCAGGAGGTAGTTGAAAGGCAGAAGAGAAAGAGCAAACCCACCCAAGTGGCACCACAAGATATAGGGGAACCATCAACCGTGAGTGTGGTACCTCGCAAAAGAAAGGCAAGCTCAGACACAAGTCCATCTAGCCCCATGTCGGAGAGGAGAATCACAATCACCACGCACTCGCCATTGGGACAGGAATGGGTGGAGAAATTGGGTGGCATGGTAGTGCACTCAACCTACATGCTAAACCCAACCACCAGATTCACGGTAACATACCACACATCTGAATGTTACCAGGCCCTTCAAGACCCCGAGGTTGTTCCACACCTAGACGCTTGCGGTCTAGGCAAAATGCGGCATAAATTACCTTGTAGACTGGACATGCATTTTGCAATACAGTTTGTAAAAAATTACAACAGGAACATCAAACAGACGAGGATCATCTCTGACAATGGATAGGAGAAGATACTCACCCTTAATGTGGATGCTGTAAGGAATGCCTATAGCCTAGAGGTGGTCGGGAGCCTTTGATGGACTGACAGAAGCTAGGCAACAAGCTTGAAGGAGCTGCAAACTACAAAAGCCACAAACATAGGGGTGGCATCAAGTTTGTGGATATATCTCCACATCTCCAAAAGTCAGCTCGTGTTCTATGCCTACTCACAAGGGTTGAGCTGTCAAATCACCACAACATAATCTGGGCCAATCACTTGCTAAGATTGCACAAACCAACCTAGTATGTGACCAATTGGGCAGATTATTTTTATCAGAAGCTGGACAAGGTCTGTGCCACAATCACCAAATCCAACACCCAATGCTATTGATGCCACTAATATGTCATCTAGTTGCTTGGAGATTGGATAAAAATAATTTTGGGTGCACAGATAAGAGCAAGGTGGAACTCCAAGAGCTAGCACTGGAGCCAGAGCCAAAGAAGCTAAGGGTGGACCCCACTGCTCGGATGACTACAAGAAGCAAGGAAAAGGAAGAGAGCACGACTAGGAAGGAGTCGGTATGACATTTCATCGCTTAACATGTTGGAGGTTTGCTTTAACTGGTAACACATTGTTAAGCGTCTTGTCATGCCTAATAAGATTGATCATGCGAAGTGGGACTATTGCGCTTTTTGAGCCGCTCTCATCCTTAACCAGGCGAGTTTCTCTCTTTTCAGGCACATCAATGGTAGCAAGTAAATGCATCCAATTGTGCGAATACTCTGGTTTAGGTAGAGGTGTATACCATGTTTCATCAGCATTAACCCCCATGACCCTCTCGTTTGTAGCTTCAAACTGATTCATAGTTGTTGTTCTAGATGTTTCTTATTCAACAGCAAACAAGTTGCCGCCTAGTGGTGGATGGGATTTCCATGTTATCCGGTCCACCTTCGTCACGAAAGTATCCTTTCTAAGATAGATTGTATTTGACGACTAATCATGCACTATTCCTACTGATCTCAGAAATGGTCTTCCTAGGATTATGTCATAGGATTCAATTGGGTTCTTAAAATCCGTGACTACAAACCATATGTGGCAGATGATGCCGAAGGTTTTAAACTTTAAGTTATTCACCACACCCACTGGTCTTGTAGTGGTTCCATCAGCCAACTTGATAATCAACGAGGTCTTCTCCATGGGCGGGCTTCCCCATTTCTCCCAACATTGCTTCATCTCATGATGCTCACTCCTGCACTGCCATCTAGGATAGCTTCCACTTTCCTGCGATGGTACGATATCGGAATGACTACATTTGAGTCATCACTTTCGAAGTATTGACCTAACTTATTGATAGGCACCATAGGCGTGTCATCTTCTAAGTTTGATCCTTCCTTTGTCCACTCATCATCATGAACTTCTACCATTGAATTGAGGTGTCCATTCATCCAATCTGATAAGTCATGGCATAATGTCAGGTTTCCCCTAAGCAATAAAGTGATTGGCATCTTCGGACTACGATCGACAAGAATGCAGCAAGTCCTGCGACATCTTTTGGCCCATTTGGCACCGTAATGCCATCAGACTATCTCTCTATGTCATCATGAAGGTTGTTGAGACCCTCATGTCTTAGTCATTCCATGACCGGATCCTCCTCAAACATACAATCCATGAGCAGGGGGCTATCAATTGACAACCGATCTTCATTCACTTCTATTATGATGGATGGTACTTTGACAGGTGTCTTATGTGGGGTATTTCTAACGCGGCGGGAATTTAATATCAACCAACGCCCTGGTTTCAACCTACATTGCTTGACATTCCTCTACTAGAGCCTTGGCCTTCACCAAATTTTCCTTCTCCTGGATGGGATTAGGACATTCGTGAAATCCACTGGGTGTATTAGGTCTTGGCTCTTCTTCCTTACTTTCCTTCAGGCTCTCCTCTCCTTGACCTCCTTGACTAGACTTCAGTTGTTACGGCCTTGGTTGATATGTCTGTGTTTGCATTGGGTGCAACATTCTAGGATATCTGCACTAGGAAGTCTCATGGTTTCCCCACCTAGTACAGTGTCCGCACCACAAGGTTGGTGGCCTCGCTTGTAGCCTTGGACACTCATTCGAGGGGTAATTCCCCGAGCATACACTGCACCAAACCATATCTTGTCTTGGATATAAGTGCGCATTACCTTGGTTATCACGATGAGCTACATTTTTGGCTTGAGGATTTATTCGAGGGGTAATTCCCCGAGCATACACTGCACCAAACCATATCTTGTCTTGGATATAAGTGCGCATTACCTTGGGTATCACGATGAGCTACATTTTTGGCTTGAGGATTTAACCTCGTGACTATTAGTAGATCTGCAAGCTCATCGATGTTCAGATCCTTGGTTTCCTTGGATTGCTCCTTAGAAACCTGGGATGAACTCACCTCAGGGTCCTTGAATCCCATGATTGAGGGTATGGATGCCGTAATAGTTTCATCACCCTCTCTCATGTTGTCTCCTAACCTGATTGCTTCCTTACTGCATGCCTCAAAAGATGTTATGTTCAGCACAGTAAGCTGATCATGCAGCCTTAGACTTCTTAACCCCAATAAGAATCGAGGTAAGAGTTGCTCATCGTCGCTGAGCCTTTTGTGAGGCTCACATGTTGCATTCAAGTGTTTGATTCTAGCAATGTAGCCTCGCAAGGAGTCCTTGCCCTGTTTGACTTGGTTCAATTAATTTATAGGGCTCCACTTCGAACCTTTTGGAGAATACTCCAAGATGAAGGACTGTCTTAAGGTATTCCACGTATCTCTCTCTTTGGGTTTAAGTGCCCAGTACAACACGCTTGCCTTGCCATCTCTAATTGAATTCCAAAGGCTCCAATTTTATCACCATCGGCATCTTCGGCGGAGACATCTTTGAAGGCGGCACAAACGTGCTCAAATCATTCCATGTAGGTGATTGGATCACCCTCTCCTTGAAATTTTGTGATCAACTTGGCAATGGCTATGGACCTATTTCTAGACCCATGGTTATCTCTAGCTGCAAGGAATGTAGCTAGCATTGGCATGCACCCTCCTTCCTATAGCCTGCACTAACGCCCTAAGCGCTTCATCAAAAAACATCATCTAATGAATAGGAGGTGGCTATGGATATGGCATTGGGGGTTGTTGGGGGCCATAAGGTTGTTGTGATGGGACGGGTCTTGGGTATTCTCATGTTGGGATCCACATAATATGATGTACTTGGTGCTTCTTATTGTGGATTCACCGTTGGATGAGTCGGAGTGAAAGTTGGTCCTATTAACACCAGGTTGTACCTAGGTGTTAGCTCTTGATAAGCCAATGTCATGGCTGGGGTTCGTGGGATTTGAGGTATGCCTTGGAAGTGGGGTCTAGGCCTCGATGGTTGTGGCATTCTCTGAGCAACTACCTCCGATTGTTGCATGTCTGGGTATGATTTATAATCCCCTCATGGTTCGTATGGTCCTGCTTCTGCATCAAATCGAAAGATGGGTCCGTCTTCAACATGTAGGTTTTGAGAATGTAGATTGATTTCGAAGGGTGGTATCATCACCCTCGCCATGTGTTTTGTAACAACAGGAGGTCTTGAGGTTACTGTGGTTGCACGAGCAAATAGATTTATATCTTCAGCGTTGTCGAAGAGCTAAGCTCGCGGGTCAAACCTTCCAAGGAAGTTGGCTATGCCTTCATAGATCCTATTGGAGGTTGACTATGTAGGGGACTGAGTCCCTCAATTTGGAGCAATGGATAGGTGAATATCATTCTAGTTCTACGCATTATCCTCCATGCTTAGTGTTTCATCTGTACTTGACTCGTACTCGAACAAGGGTCCTAGTATAGATGAAGTACTATTCAAAGAAGACCTCTCTCTAGCAGATAAACTCAGGCCTAAGATGGCCTCTAAGTCTACATTGGATGCGCTGTCTTCTGGAGCAACTTCAGATCCTAAGATGCATCTAGACCTAAGGTGCATGTATAATTTCAAGGTTCAGGGTGGGACGACCTGCTGTCAATCTGTTTAGCCTGGCAGTATCACTGACTATAGTGTTGGTGCAGGGAATTATTGCAGTGCCCTGACTAGTCTCTGTCTAATGCAGCAAACTGATGCTCAAGTCAGCTGGTTCCAAGTGAAAGTGCAGTTCTCCTGATGTAGAGTGCAATCCCTAATGCAATAATTTATTGCAGTATGCTGTAATAGCCTAATGCAGCGCCTTGGATTATTGGATTTGGACTTGTGTTGGTTACTGACTTCTAGCTTGGTGCAGTGTTGTCTGAGCAATATGTGCAAATTTCAATGAGTCCTGATGCAATAATTTAATGTAGCACGTTGCCAATAATCATAGACAGTTTGCATTAAATTTTCTTGACAGGAGTTGGTGACACTTGTTAGTGATTGTTGGAGCTATTGTAGTGGCCTAAAATTGCTAATGTAGTGTGCAAGAACCCCGACTCTTGTTTTGACCTTTTCACTCAATTTTTTGGAGTTTTTCAAATCTGTGATTTATGTACAGTGTTATGTGAGTGCTCTACTGACTATATGATGCATAAAAACAACAAAACAACAACTTTTTGAAATCGAAATGAAAGCTCTTGGCTTTGACCACACAAGCCACTTCCTGAGTCAAATCTAGCCCAAAAGCTAACTGTGATAGGTCGTTTTTTATGAGAAGTAACTAGTTAAAAACAATCTAAGCATTTCATAACAAAAACAACTAAATACACGTTTTCATCAATTTCTAGCCCTTTGGCCACTTTTTTCACTCCTACTCTCCTTTGCAACCAACTAACGGTTTTTGAAGGGTAATAACAAGGAAAACAATAGCATAGAATCAAGCAAGGTTGCTTACCTCCCCGGCAATGGCACCAAATTTGTTAACCCGAGACTAACATGTGTGGGGATCTTCAACCAAGATGCTTTGGAGAGCTCATCCTCCAAGCAACATCCTTGTGGGAGTTGATTCGTATGCGATTGTGTAATGTTGTCATGGACACCGTCCTTGGATTCAATCCAAGTCACTAACCAGTCTCATGAGGGGGAGGGTAATGTGAAGAAGAGAAAGAACCGTGAGCATGGTGAAGGGGGAATCGATCGTAGTCATATCAACAAGACAAGAGTAAAAGAAAGAAGGAAGCAAATGGACATCAACACAAGGATGAATGAAACTTGCTCTCTATTCCATACTCAAGCAAAGGAGAGAATGAAGACCAAGTCAACATTCTTGGCTTTTATACATAGACCTTTTGAATGGAGGTTTAACTCTAATTCCTTGCCTAGCTTTCTAGCCCTTATTTGGCACTATTGGCCCATGGCCTATAATGAATCATAATACAATGGTTTGCATAATGAATCATAATACAATGATTTGCCAAAATGGAGGATGCTACTTGCGTAACAATATGGAGAGCATACACATCGAGAAAAATGCTCTTTCACCTTATCAAAGAGTTCATGAGAGACTTCCTTGAAGACTTTTTGAATGATTCATGCGTTCCGAATGGAAGAAACACTTAGAATGCTTGCGCAAGGTCTTAGAGAGATGTCGATTGTATCGTTTCTCCTTGATTCCTTTGGGATGCTAATTTTGTGTTAAGCACAAAGTATTCTTGGACACGTTGTGCTAAGACTCATATCTCCACAGATAAAGGAAAGATCAAGGTGATATTTGAACTACCACCCCCAATAATGCCAAGGTTGTTCAATGATTCATGGGACACAACGGATTCTATAGGAGGCTCGTTCTTAATTATGCAAAGATTGCCCACCCATTATACCAACTTCTTCTCATATTTGTTTGGACAGAAGAGTGCCAATGCTTGCTTGAAAGGCTAAAGATAGCCTTGGTGACTGCACCAATTCTTCAAAATGGGATGTTATATTCCACGTTCATATCAATGCTTGGAATTTTGCAATCGTGTCCAACATGTTGGCATAGCGAGAAGAACACAATCTATATTATCCAATCCTATTTGCAAACCACTAAAACTTAATAAAGCGGAAATCAATTACAGGACCACAAAAAAGGAAGTATTATCCATGATATATGCTATATGGAAGCGGAAATCAATTACAAGACCACAAAAAAGGAAGTATTATCCATGATATATGCTATATGGAAGCTTTATCATTACCTTTTGGCAAATCAATTTGTATTTATTGTTGCTCATCACAATCTCTCCTTTACCTAGTCAACAAGCCTTGCATGACGGGCCACATCACAAGATGGATGTTGTTGCTTTTTGAGTTTGACTTCATGGTCATCATTTGCAAAGGCTCAAAGTATGTGCTTACCAATGACTTATCACGTGTACCTAGCAATAAGCCAACAATAGGACTAGAAGACATTCTTGTAAATGCCCCCTTATTCCAACTGAACCTAGTTCTAGAAAGTGTGGAAGAGATTAGCCACTTCTTAGCTAATGGTTTTTCATAAGACATGCCATTAAACAAAGACAAAGTTCACAAAATTCTTAACACTCCTTATTAGATTATAGATGGCTAATTGTACAAATTAGGCAAGGTTAATATTTTGCATAGGTGTATCTGCAAAAGGGAATTTATGGATGTGCTAGAACAAGATCATTCAAGAATAGCATGAGGCCACTTTGTAGCAGAAACCACATCACGAAAGGTGTTTTAGGAATGACTTTGGTGGCCCACTTTATTCATGGACACTATTGAGTTCACCAAAGGCTATGATGAGTGCAAGAGGACTTTAGTTCCTAGGCGACAAGATGACATGGCCCTTACTGTCATCAAAGATGATTAGCCCTTTGAAACTAGGGCATAGATTTTATTGGACCCATAAGTCTAGCTAAGAACACACAAGCCCGATACATCATTGCAACTATAGAGTATTGCACGAAGTGGGTCAAGGCCAAAGCCATGCATGAGGCCTATGCTCATTCCATCACTAAATTCCTATACGAGCAAGTGATATCTAGATTTGGGTGTCCTTTAGAAATTATTAGTGATCATGGTACCCATTTCATCAACGAGATGATTACCATCTTGCTAGCAGAGTTCCTTGTTATACACCATAAATCAAGTTTCCTACTATCCTAGAGCTAATGGAGAGGTAGAGAGTACAAACAAAACCCCGATCCAGGTGAGAACAAGGATTGTAGAAGGCACCATAAATGATTGGGAACATAAGCTTACAATTGCACTTTTGGTGTATTGCAATGCCTACAAAGTTGCAACCAATAGCATCCCTTTCAATTTGACTTTTGTTCTAGAGCCAGTTATTGTAAAGAAGTAGGAAGAGAGGGGGGAGACTCAACTACAACTTTCTTCACAACTCATAAAAGAAAGAGGACACAAGGTTGGAGGCTGAAGCCTATCTTCACTTTAGCACACAATGACAATACAATGAGAGATGGGTATACACTATATGTGTAACCCTAGAATACATGGTTCATATGTGAACCCAATCCAAACATACGTGGCGATCTAACTACGCCACAAGTATACCTAACAAGAGATGGTGACATAAATGATAGTCACCCATGATATACATAAGGGGCGGAGCTTGATATCTCAACACTCCCCCTCAAGCACAAATCGATCTCAAGTACACCAAGCAAGCTCCTAAATTTGTGAAGCTTCTCTGTACCCAAGGACTTTGTGAAGACATCAGCTAGCTACTCCTCCGTGCTAACATATACTAGATCAACCTCTTTGGCTAGAACCTTCTCTCTCACAAAGTGATAATGCACCTCAATGTGAATTTTTCTAGCATGATAAACTGGGCTATTAGCAAGCATAATGATGCTAATGTTGTCACAAAAAATGACAACTGCACCATGTCTTGATTGGCCCAAAAACAAGTAGCTTTTGTAACCAAGCTACCTCACATGTAGCCATAGCTGCACCCCTATACTCAGCCTCTGTGCTCGATAAGGCAACTGTTGGCTGCTTCTTGTTGCTCCAACTGATGGTAGAACTCCCAAGGGAAAACATAGATCCACTAATAGATCTCCTATTGGAGGTACTACTAGCCCAATCAGCATCCGTCTACCCATGTACCTGTATCAGACACCCAACCTCATAAAAATGTCCATACTGCAAAGTGGACTTCACATATCTCAATATCACCTAGCCACATCCAAATATGCTTTCCTCAATGCCTACATAAATTGACTCACCAACCTCACAGCATAGCTCAAATATAGTCTAATGATAGTCACAAACTGCCAACTATGCGTTTGTACACAATGATATCTTCAAGATGATCACCTTTTTTGCACTAAGCTTCACATTATGCTCCAATGGAATAGAGATGGTCTTACAACCTATCATCCCATACCTGTGCAGCATATCCAATTTATACTGCCTCTGCAATAACCATATCCTACTAGGGGATCTAATAACTTCAATGCCCAAGAAGTAATGCGGCTCTCCCAAATCCTTCATTTCAAATTTCTACTTCAAAAGCAACTTCACTTCATCAATGTTTGGATCATTGTCATCTATAACAATTAAGTCATCCACATAGATGAATAGCAGCATAATCCCTCTGTCTATTCTTTTCACATACAGTGAATAGTCAGCATTAGAAATCTAGAATCCAATGGTGATAAGATATTGGTGTATCTTCTCTAACCATGCCTTGGGCGCCTATTTTAAGCCATACAAGGCTTTGTGCAACCTACAAAAAAAATGGTGATGTGCATCATCTTGGTAGCCTTCTAGCTGCATCATATAAACCTCTTCTTGCAAATCACCATGAAACCAGGCATTCTTTACATCCATTCAATGTAAAGACCATCCTTTTGTAGTAGCCATAGCAATTACTGCTCTCACAGTTGTCATCCTTGCCATTAAACTGAAGGTTTTCTTATAGTCAATGCCATATGTCTATGCATATCCTTTTGCAACTAACCTTGCCTTATACCTACTCATAGACCCATCATCATTGTGCTTCACCTTATACACCATCTCCTCATCCATGCTAACTCCCAAGTTTTCTTTCCAACTACATTCTTAAAGCAACTTGGCTCACGTTCTTCTAGGATTTTAACCATATATGCATAATGATGGGCTGAAAAACCATCATATCTCAACCTATCAATAAGATACTTCACACATATGGACCTACGTGTACCTGCATCACCTCCAGGAGTCTTAACCACATTCCTGCTTTTTCTTGCACTTGGAGTAACAACTGAAGGAGTCCTAATTTTTTTCATCAAGGCTCATTTTTGAGCCACTAGACTCTCCATCAACACAAGAGTGACCACATGAGACATCATAGACAGGTGTAGGATTCACCTTCTCCTTCCCTTTATGTGATACCTATGCATAGCTATATGGACTGCCATGAGAAAAGCCACCTGATTGTAGTCTCCCTATCCATGCATTGGATCCATTATTTGAGGACTCGCCAGGTCCACTGAGACTTTGTGATTGTTGCTCTGTATTTATAGCAATAGTGCCATTTCTTGCATATGCATCTTCAATCACTTTTGTTGGGCCATACCAACTCATTTCATCAAAAACTACATCTTTGCTCACTTGCATCCTGCAAGTGGAAGGGTTGTAACAACAGTACCCTTTCTATTGCAAAGAATACCCAATGAAGATGCATTTTTATGCCTTTGGATCTAGCTTAGTTCTTCTCTCATCAGGAACATGAACATAAGCTATGCAACCAAATACTTTCAAGTGTGAAATATCTGGTTTTTTGCCTATATACTTTTCCTCAGGCGTCATGCCATGGATAGCTACGGTGGGGAATCTGTTCATAATATACACATTAGTTGCTATTGATTTAGTCCAAAAATAATCAGGCATCTTCTTTTCATTCAACATAGCCTTGCGACTTCTGCAATGTGCATGTTCTAGCTTTCTGCAACCCCATTTTGTTGAGGGGTAGATCTACATGAGTACTTTCTCCAAATTCCCTGGTCTTTTAAATAATCACTAAATTCATCTGAGAATTACTCTCCCCCTTCATCAGATCTCAACACTTTTATCTACGTGCCCTTTTCCTTCTCAACCACAGCCTTAAATGCTTTGAAGTGGCTGAACACTTATACCTTCCTTGAGCGATCATCAATGAAGCTCACATAATAGTAGCATCCACCAAAAGAAGCAGCTTTGGTTGTCCACACATCTGACTGGATCACCTCCAAAGCCTTGTTGCTTACTTAAACATTGAGTGGAAATGCATGTCTAGCCTACTTGTCCATTTGGCATGCTTCACATATCTTTTGCATTCCATCCACTTTGAATTTTGGCAAACCTACAACAATACTATGCGTTTATAGAGATTTTAGCCTTTGTTTATTCATGTGCCCAATACACTTGTGCCATATTTTAATATCTGCAAACAATGACACCTCTTCCATGCATAAACATAGCAGCCTACACCTTGGGATATCAACATCCAAGGTAGACATTGTACCATTTCTATTGCCTTTTGCAACCAAGCAACACTGATTTTCAAATCCTTAACAAAGCACCCATGAGGGTTGAATCTGACCTACAAACCCTACTCAATCATTTGGCCGACTGAGACCAAGTCCTTGATGATGTTAAGAACATGAAGTACATTTGACAAGTACTTTGTTCTTCCATCTTGCATAGCCACTAGCATGCATTGAATTAATTCTTGCCTTAATTTAGTGCAAGAGATTTTGTGCTGATCCTTTTTGGTCCGGTGATGCTGTTTTGACACTTTGCTGGCAAAGAATACATGATTGAGGGCATTCGTGTGCTTTAGTTGTGAAACCCTAGTCAATGAATAAGGAAATTAACAATGATGTGCAGTGCACCTAACATCTGATCCTTAACACTTTTTGATATAATGAATGGCCTGACATAAAGAAAGCAGGTGCATGTGCAATAATGTAAATTCCCTTTGTGCGTAGGACTCCTAGGGACCCTAGTGGTTGGTTTGATAAGATGGTGTTGTACCCTAGGTTTTGACTTCTAATCTAGCTTGAGACACTTGGCTATGGTATTTCATTGAGAAACCAAGTGGCATACCTCTTTATTGATACCTCCAAAGTTCATGGTACCTTTAATTATGATGTTATTATGATCATGGAAGTAGCAAGGCCTTTCAGCATTGTTGTGGTGTCTTTGATTATGCTGGCTTCAGAATGCTCTTTGATCTTTGGAGTGTCAGGTTGAAGAATAGGTTCTTGTGGCACTACTTCTCTAATGAAAGTAGGTTCTTGTGTTACTGTCTTCACCCTTGCAGCATTTTCCTTATTGTCTTTTAGAGTAGTACTGTTTTTACCTGCAGTAGGTTCTTGTGGCACTACCTTAGGCCTAGTAATCTTTTTTGCCTCGTATTGCATTGGCGATAAGGGTAGCGATGTCTTTGATGAAGAGGAAACATTTATTGTATCCATCATCTTCCCCATGCCCTTGTCCTTGCGAGCAGGTCCTTGTGTATCTACCTTTTGAACTCTAGATTGTGTATCTACCTTTCGCCAGATAGGTTCTTGTGGTTTTGCTCTTATAGCTCCTTGTGTTGATGATGTTAGTAACAAGCTTTGTACCTGTAGATGTTCAGGTGTTTTGCATACCCATACTTATTTTATCCTTTGTGTTGATGATGTTAGTAACAAGCTTTGTACCTGTAGATGTTCAGGTGTTTTGCATACCCATACAATTATTTTATCCTTTGTGTTGATTGCGCTTGTTGTGGCACGACATCATGTAGTACTCTTATTGTAGATACTCTTTTCTACTTGGGCACCCAGGTGTAAGTGTTGCCAGGGTAAAATCCTTGACTTTCTAGTAGTGTGATAGGTACCCATCGTTGATGTGTCCTTTTGTGGCATTGGAATCTTCGAGCCCTTGATTGGTAGGATGGAAGTGTTGGCTTTTGATGGAGAGGTTCCTTTCGTACCCAAACACTTGTCTCCCCTTCAAAGTACCCTTGTTCATGAAGTAGCTTTTTGGGAAGCCACCTTGGCACTGATGATTTTTCTAGACGTTGCCAAGGCTGAGGCAGTAAAAAAAGTTGTGGACTTTTGGACATTTGTGGTTGAGGTTGTGGATGTGCTTGTAAACGTTTGAGAGATAGTTGTTGATGATGAGCTTTCTGGAAGAACAACTTTACCTTTACCTTTCACAATGGTGATATCACTATTGCCTTGAGTTGTAACTGGCACTAGCAACTCTTCTCGCAGTAATGGCACCTAACATGCCTATCCCTTGTATAGCATCTTGGCTTGGTGCGTGTGCCAATCAATTTGACAATTCAGAAGATAGCACCATGTACAACCAAGCACTACATGCTCCCCATTGTTCCTACTCTACAGGCATAACATAAACGTACCTGCAACAAAACACATTTTTAGTAATGGCAACATCTAGAGTAACATGGCCCATAGGTTTAGATTGTGTGTCATTTATTGCTCTAACTTTTACATTTGATGGGACCATGCTTCCCTTGGGTAGGCTCTGCCAAGCTTCAAAAGATATGAAATTATGGCTTGCCTCTGGATCTATTAGTTCTTCCAAGCCAAAGGATGTGTCCTTCGTAATTTTCAAATTTAAGGGGATCCTAGCAAGTTCAACTTGTGGTTCATTGTCCCCTAAGTTTTTATCTATTAGGATGCCTTTATACAAGGTCATCCTTTTAGACTTCTTTTTCATCTCTCTTTCCTTTGCTTCCTGACGAGCTTTTTGTTGTGCCAACTTCTCTTCATTTTTCCTCTTTTGCTCATTATGGATTGTCTATAAGGTTTCCAACATTAAAGGTCCATAGAACCTTTGCAATTTGCTTCCATTTATATATCTTTTAATTATTACTCCGTCAAGAGTATCAATTCTGATTGATCCTTGTGGTGTGCTTTCAATGACTTGATAGGGTCACATACCCTGATACTTCAATTTTTGCTTCGTATTCCTAATGCCATACAACAGACATAGATCTCCTTTGTTCAAATCCTTGAATAGGAGGTTGCAATCAAACCACTTTTTCCTCCTTAAATTTTCAACTTTCATGCCATATGCTGCATGAAGTCGAGTTTCATCCAATTGTTCAAGATCTACAAGCCTATTTGTCAAGGCTTCTTTCGTCAACCTCTCATGAACTTCCACCCTGAGGCTTGGCACAAGATATTCCACGGGCATGATTGCTTCTAATCCAAATGCCAAGCTAAAAGGTGTACAATTTGTCGCTACCTTATAGGCAATTTCGTAAGCCCATAGAGCTGCTGTGAGCCTATGTTCCCAATCATCTTCACTAACCTCTACTATTTTGGTCATTATCCTACATAAGGTTTTGTTTGTGCTTTTTGCTTGACCATTTGCTTCAGGGTAGTAAGCTGATGACCTTCTATGAATGATCATGAATTCAGTAGTCAATTGGACAATGAATTCATTGAGGAAATGTGTTCCTCGGTCACTTATCAATTCTAAGGGGCATCCATATCCGGATAGCACCTGCTCATACAAAAACTTTGTAGTTGATCTCGCATCGGCTTTTCTAGTCACCCTCACTTTAGCCCACTTTGGGCTCGTGAATTTTTGGCAGCTAGACTTATTGGTCCCACAAAATCTATTCCCCATTTCTCAAAGGGTTGAGATGCTAAATTCATTGATAGGGGCATTCGGTCCCAATTTTGAGGTTTTGCGGTTCATAGGCAAGGGTCACACCTCTTTACAAATTCCACTACGTCATTG
The DNA here is from genome assembly GCF_041138505.1 of Cibotium barometz. Taxonomy (NCBI): domain Eukaryota; kingdom Viridiplantae; phylum Streptophyta; class Polypodiopsida; order Cyatheales; family Cibotiaceae; genus Cibotium; species Cibotium barometz. The sequence goes on along the minus strand of NC_141053.1, from coordinate 62,343,977 downwards.
AACAAAGTTAGCCAACATAGGCCTGCTTGTAGTACTTTTCTAGTCGTGGTTTCTGAGGCATAATGCCCTCCGACTATCCCTAAGTGTGCTTCCTTGAGAATAATTATGAATTCATGTTCTTGCACACATCGGCAGACAATTCCGTCTTTTCACCATCGGAGTGTCATCCTCTAAGTTTGGTCCTTCCTTACTTAGCTCTTCGTTAGGAATCTCTATCATTGAATTAAGATGTCCATTCATCCAATGTGATAAGTCATGCCATAAAGTCAGGCTTCCTCTGAGTAATGAAGCAATCGGCATTTTGACTTCCATGGACAATAATGTTGCAAGTCCTACGACATCTCTCGGTCCATCTGGCATTGTTATGCCAGCATATTTCTTTCCATGTCATCATGAAGGTTTTTTAGACCCTCATGTCTCAATCTTTCCATGATCGGATCTTCTTCAAACATACGATCCATTAGCAAATGGATGTCATTAGACAACATATCCTCATTCTTTTCGACTATAATGGTGCCCTAATTTCCACCTGCATGTCTTGACATTCTTCCACAAGAGCTTTGGCTTTCACCATCTTCTCTTTCTCTTGAATGGTATTAGGATATTCGTGAAATCCCTTGGGTGTATTTGGTCGAGACTCTTTTCCCTCTTGGTTATCTTGACTCTCCTTTTGGTTACCTCGTTAGCTAGACTTCATTTTTAAATTTCCTACCATTTTTTAGGTTGCAACTGTGGCTATGTCTTGATCGGAACCACTCTAAAGTATCACCATATCCTTCCACTTACCCAGCTTAATCAATTGCTTCTTGGGTGGGTTATTTTATTGTTTAGGAGTTTGTGAAGTTCCAACTTGACCTTCTCTCTCTCTCTTATGCAATTCAGGTAATCGCTTTTGCTTGCATGCGTGTGATTATGCTTAAGGATACTTGAGCTATGCGTCCGCGTTCAATACCCAACAAGTTAAGACTTGTCATTTTTGGATTCGAAGCATCCATAGGTGCCCTTCTCATCGAATAATCTTTATGGAGATAATCAATCCCACAACTACTGCACAATGGAACATTGGCAGCGACTGTAGTGGTAACTAATGGTGTGTTATTATGCCTGTATGGACAATCCTTGTAATAATGAGGTCTTGCACATCCATAGCTTTCAACAAGCTGTCCTGCTTGCACCGTTGTGGACACTCATTGCTTTATGTAGTCCATTGCATTTGTAGGATTGTATTGGAGGCCTTTGAGTCATATTATTCATATCCCTAGCCTTTGCATTCACTGGCATTATGTGATATATTGGGATATGTTGATCGCCCTGAACAACATAGTGATTGCGGTAGCTCATGTATTCACTTTTCTCTAGAATGGATAATGGTTTTTCAATGTATGTCTCTGTGATAGATCAAGTTCCAACCAATCTTGAGACATCTCTTATACCATCACTTGATTCATTGGAGTGATTCTTGGTGGAGGCAGTTGAGGTCCTAGGATTGGTGGTGGTAATGGCACATTATGTGCTCAATATGGTGTTGGATTGGGATTGGTGGCTTCTTGCATCATCTGAGTGGATTGTAGTGGTGGATTTGGTAGTGCTAATTGTTACGGCCTCTATTGATATGTCTGTGTTTGTGTTGGGGGCAACATTTTAGGATATCTACATTATGATGTTTCATGACTTCCCCATCTAGCACACTGTCCACACCACAAGGCATGTCTCGCATGTAGCCTTGGACATTTGCTAGATGGATGATTTCCTAAGCACACAATACACCAAACCATATCCCATCTTGGATACAAATGTGCATTACTCTGGGTATCTCTATGAGCTGCATTCTTGGTTGAGGATTCAACCTTGCCACTATAAGATCCGCAAGCTTGTCTGTGTTCATATCCTTAGCTTCTTTAGATGGTTCCTTAGAAACTCGGGATGAACTTGCATCAAGGTCTTTGGATCCCATGATTGAGGGTATAGATGTTGTAATGGTCTCGTCGCCCTCTCTCATGTTGTCTCCCAACCTGATTGCTTCTTAACCACATGCTTCAAATGAGGTAATATTTAAACTGTAAGTTGGTCATGCAATTTCGGACTTCTTAACCCCAATAAAAATCGAGGTAAAAGTTGCTCATCACTGAGCCTTTCATGGGGTCACACCTTGCATTTAGATGTTTGATCTTTGCTATGTAATCCTGCAAGGAATCCTTGCCTTGTTTGACTTAATTCAATTGGTTTACAAGACTCCACTTAGGGCCTTTTGGAGAATATTCCAAGATGAATGACACTCGTAAGGTGTCACATGTGTCCTTCTTCTCAGTCTTTGTCTTAAGAGCATGATGCCATGCTTCTGCCTTGCCATCCAATTGTATTCCAAAGGCTCCTATTTTGTCACCATCAAAGACATCTCCAAAAGCAGCACACACTTGCTCAAAGCGCTCGACATAGGTGATGGGATCACCTTCGCCTTGGAATTTCATGATTAACTTGGAAATGGCTATGGACCTATTCCTAGACCCATGGTTGTCTCTAGCTCTGTAAGCACTGCAGCTTATGCTAGTGCCCCCCTTCCTATAGCAGCCTGCACTAGCACTCTTAGTGCTTCATTAGGAAAAATGGTCTGATGAATAGGAGGTGGCTGTGGATATGGCATTTGAGGTTGAACTCGATATGGAAATGATGGCTGTGGTGATCTATATTGTTGTTGAGGTGGACTCGACCTTGTATATTGTCTCCCATTTGGATCCACAAAGAATGATGTACTTGCCACATCAGTCGGTGGGTTTATCGTTAGATGTGTTGGAGTAAATGTAGGTCCCATTGTTATCGGGTTAAACCTCGGTGTTGGCCCTTGATATGCCATGGTCATGGTTGGGGGCATGGAATTTGAGGTCCACTTTGGAATGATGGTCTTAGTCTAAGTGGTGGTGGAAACCTTGGGGTGAATCCCTCTGATTATTGCATTTTAGTTGATATGGATGATAGTCTTCTTGAGGTTCGGATGGTCCACTTTGGAATGATGGTCTTAGTCTAAGTGGTGGTGGAAACCTTGGGGTGAATCCCTCTGATTATTGCATTTTAGTTGATATGGATGATAGTCTTCTTGAGGTTCGGATGGTCCTATTTTCGAGTCAAATTGAAAGGTAGGCCCTTCCCTGATGTGCAAATTTTGAGATCGTAAATCAGTTTCAAAGGGTGGTGTCATCACCCTTGCAGTGGTTTCTGTGACAACAATAAGTGGTCCTGAGGTCATTGGGTTTGTATGAGCAAAAGGGTTAATGTATTCTATGTTCTCAAATAGTTATGCTCATGGTTCAAACCTTCCAAAGAAGTTGATTATGCCTCGTAAATTCTATTAGAGGTTGATTGCATTGGGGACTGAGTCCCTGAGTCTGGAGCGATGGATAGTTGGATGTCGTTTTGGTTCTGTGACTTAATTTCCATGCTCAACATCTCGTCTATACTCAAATCATATTCAAAATAAGGTCCTAGTATAGAGGATGTACTGTTGAATAAATACTTCTCCCTTAGGGATCCTATGCTTGGGCCCAAGATGGCCTCTAAATCTACGTTTGATGCACTATCTTCAAGGGCAACTTCAGATCCCAAAATTCTTTCGGATCTAAGGTGCATGTATGAATCTAAGATTCTAAATTGTTTTAACCTACTATCAGACTGTTGATTCAGGTTATATTATTCAAGCCAAAATTTAACTCAAGATTACTGAATTAAGCTAATGCAGCATGTGGTGACTGTTTGCCCTCATAGTAAGGTCTCCTTGGATCAGTAGATGGTATTCAAAATTGTTATGAGTGTTTGGACTTGACAGAATTCTAGATCAATCACAAAAGCATTTGTTTAATTCAGCGTCGTGAATTTATCTATGTTGGATGCTCAGTAAAATAAGTGCAATCAGGCTAGCCATTCTTGAATGTCTAGCCTTGAACTTTTCACGGGGTTCCAGTTAGGTTTTAATTCGACGGCGTTGGGTTATTAATCCAACATGTGGTTAAAACGACAATCAATTTGGGAATGCACAATTAGTTAAGCTATTCTCCTTGGTGACAAATCAGATTTCTCATGTGGATCAGAAGTACGACAATCAATTCAGTAGTGCTGGGTTAAAGTTTGATTGTCCACTGAGTCTAACCTTTGATTTCCAATGTGCACAGTGTTAGCTTGCTGAATTGAACTTCAATTCAAGAGTTAAGAGCTAAAATTAATTCAGCGCAATGAATTCTTTTGGGGTTGGTGGTGTGGCTGTGGCACATTCAATGCTGTCAAGTGGTAGGTGATAGCTAGCAGGTAGCTCTTGGGATTAATCCTGCCTTGGTAATCCGACGGTGCTAGGTTAAGGTTAATCAGTGGGTTGAGACTATCGACACTTAGATCATGAATTTTGGGCCCTAAACATGTTTTTATTTTTTTGTGATGTGTAGTGTGAGTGCTATACTAATTATTTGATGCATAAAAATAACTTTTTTGTACGAAATGGAAATTTTGCTTTTTGGCCTCACAAGTCACTTCACGAGTCAAATCAAGCCCACAACCTAACTGTGATAGGTTGTTTTTTATGAGAAGGAACTCAAAAACAACTATTTCAACTTTTCATAAAAACCAAAACAACAACAAAATAACACATTTTCACTACTTTTCTACCCTCTGGCCACTTTTTTTTTCTACTCTCCTTTTTCAACCAAGCTACCGATTGTGAAGGGTAAAAGTAAAAAATGAAAGCACAAGAATAAGCTAGATCAATCTTACCTCCTTGGCAGTAATGCCAAAGATGTTAAGCTCCAAGCATAGACTCACGTGTAATTGGGATCGTCCAACCAAGCTGCTATGGAGAGCTCATCCTCCAAGCTACTTCCTTGTGAGAGCCATTCTCGTGTGCAATTCTTTGGTGGTGTCACAACACCATCATTGGATCCTTTCCTCATTGCAATCAAATCAGAAAGGAGAAGGGGGGGGGATTAAGGAGGAGTTGAGAGGGAAGCGTGAGCATGGTGAAAGGGAAATCAACTCGTAGCAATGCAACAAGAGTGACAGGGAGAGAGATAATGAACAAACACACAACAAGAGTTGAATGAAATCCAAGCTCTCTATTCCACAAGATGAAAGAATGAAGACCAAAGTCAAAAGACTTAGCTTTTATACAATCCACCTTTTGATTCTTAGACTCTACCCTCTAGCTTTCTAATCCTTTTCTACTTTAGCCAATATCTTTATACATCATCCATTAAAAGACTAGAAAGAATGACAAGAAATGGAAAATATACAATTTGAGGATGTTACATTGCGTAACAAAGTGATTTTGAAGAGTGCTTAAGCTTTTCCAAGTAGATTCTTCCTCTAGTAGATCTTTCCACTTGACATTCTTGCCATACTGAATGTTGAGTACACTTCTCTTGGGTATCCAAGATTCATTCAACTTCATATGGCAAGGACAACAATTCCAAGAGATCCACAAGAATAGAGGTATCGACAACATTGTCATCTACCCCTAAAACCTTCTTTAGTCTACTCACATGAAAGTCTAGATGTAACCTACTACTACCTTCTAGTAATAGCAACTTATAAGCAACACGTCCTATTTTCTTGAGTATTACGAATGGACCACAACACCTCGGCGATAGTTTTGGAACTATGCCAGTCTTTAAGGAGTTAGAATGTTCTAAAACTGTTCAATAAACTTTATCCCCTTCTTTAAAGGTAACCTAACGAGGAGTCTTTTCAACATAATATCGAGCACATCCTATGCCCTTTGAACATTATCTTTTGCAGTTTTGAACATGTTGTTGAGACCTTGAAGAAAATCTTTTATGTGAGCCAATTTTTCTTTTTTCAGCTCAATAGCCATGGGAGCTTGAGGCTGAAAATCGGACATTAGCATAAAGGGACTTAAACCAGTAGTTGAGTGTTTAGCATAGAATAGAAAGATACTCTTCCCAATAGTTTGCTTCTTGCTAACATATGCATGAAGCATATCTTCCAAGACCTAATTGACCCTTTTAGTCTACCCATCACTTTGAGGATGATCCGCAAATTAGCCATGTTCAACCACTTGGCCAATAGAAACCATGCTCTTTGTGATGTTTGCATTAAGTACTAAGTTCTATCATCATGCATATATAGTTGTACTTAACAACATGCATTGTAAATTGTGCAATATCGTCCCTTATTTCTACAAACCTTGGTTTTTCTAAAAATTGAATAGCTTCAAACCATGTACCATGGTTGCTCGTGGATAGAGGTACCAGTGTCAACATACAAAATATTTGTGTAAGTTGATGCACCTCATTAAGGGACCTTTGACCATAAAAAGAGCCATTTCTAGCTAACTTTTGGACATGCGATCCACCTACGATCCTCTTTCTAGCTAACCCTCACCAAATTTCATCCAACGGCGGCTTAAAATAGTTTTTCAAAATTCCTACAAATTTGATTGTCCTTTCATTAATTATTGTGTCCACTCTCTCTCTCTCTCTCTCTCTCTCTCTCACAAAATGTCCCTTTTGATACAAAAAATCCTGGTATCTCTCAAATTGTGGCTCGAATTGCAAAGCATTAAAGAGCAAAAATGCTTGGAATTGTGAGCTCTACACACATTCAGAGTGTCACAGTAATGTGATTAAGGGAGGAGTAGCAATAGAAGAAGAAGAAATGGATGAAGAAGCTTGGACGATTAGTATGAGTACAATTTAGGGACAGGAAGTGATTGTTTTGGAGAAATCTCGCAAAAATTCAAATTTCTCCTCAAGAGCCATGAAAATGGTGGGACCACACCTACCCTAACACATACTTTTTTAGATGGATGACTATATTTAGTAATGTTGAAAGCCCCTCTATATTTAAAGGAGACAAAAAGCACACAACCCTCAATTCCTATTGGTTATCTTGCTAATTACCATCATTAGCAAAGGGCCCTTTTTATGCTCAAAACTCCCCTAATGTGCCATGTAGTGAAGTTGCATCCCAAAAAGCTGCTCATTTATATTATCATTTTGTTATCGTCATGATGGTTCCTTCCTATAACTCAAGGAGGTGACATGCCGCTAAGTGCCATGATATCTATGTGTAATCTATCTTTAGTATAATTGTAATCTTGTAAGATTAAAAAGAAGATGTTGTTTTTATTGAGATTAGATTAGTTGGCATGAACCATCAAGGAATTTGGGGTTATTGCCTAAATAGAATAAGGTGATTGGATAAAAATTAGTCTACAAGGTGAAGTACAATTTATATCAATCTCTTAGTAGATACAAGGCCATATTAGTTGCCTATGGAATTGATTATTTGGAGATACTTAGCCCAATTTCTAGGATGGAAACTATGAAATCAATTATTGCAATAGGTGTAACAAAGTAATGTTCTTTACATCAAATGAACGTAAATAATTTACTCTTACATGGAGATATTCAAGAGAAGATCTATATGATGTATCCATTAGGACATGAAAATCATGGTTACCCTAATTTTTCTTGCAAGTGGTGCTAAGCTTTGTATGGCTTGCAGTAAGCACCTAGAGCATGGTTGTACAAGATAGGGCAACATCTTGTCCCTCTTGGTTTTAAAAGTGGTACACTTCTCACTTCATGTGACAAAGACATATAAGGGTGTCGGCATCTATATTGATGAATTGATTGTTTTATAAGGGATAGTGTAATTAGGACATACTTGAAGTGAAGATGCTTATCAAAAGGAAGTTTGAGATGAAATACTTGGGACTACTCAACTATTTTGTGGGCATTGAGGTGATTTGATCCCAAACAAGGATATGGCCATTTGCAAAGGTAGTATGGTTTGGATATGCTGTCCCAGTATGGGACATCATGTTGTAATATAGTTTCGGTGCCATTGGACTAGAATGTGAAGTTGAATGCAAACATGGGTGACTATTTAAGGATCAATCGATGTATAAATGTTTCGTAGGAAGTTTGATTTGACCAACTATCACCATGCTAAATTCAATTTTGTTGTGGGATTATTAATTCTATTTATTTAACCTCTAAGGAAGCCACATTTGGATGCGAATAGGTATACACTTAGCCATTAAACTCCACCTCGCATTACATATTTTCTTAACAAGCTAGGAGATATATACATGTAAATTGGTACAAAGATGTTGACTATGTCTTCTCTTGGGAGTAAATAGAAAGCAGTAGTTAAAAGTTGCCTTGTCAAGTATAGAGGCAAAACACAAGAGTACCGATATGGTTGCATGTGAGGTAGCTTGGTTACATCAACAATTTTGCACATATGGTTTAGTAGATTAAGCAATTAGCTAACAATCAAGTCCATGTGATAGTAAAGCACATAGGTGCATAATCACTTTCAAGGGATAAGTTCTAATAGGAGATGTCAATCTTGTGTAGTCAGCACTAAGGGTCAACTAAATAAAATTCTCTCAGAGGCATTGGGTATAGTGAAGCTGTGCAAATTCAAAGCTTACTTTGTGTATAATAGATGGGCTTCGGTTTGAGTACAAGTGTTGAGATATCATGTTTGAGTACAATCGTGACGAGTCATTGTGACACCCACATGTTTAATGGCCAATCAAATTGATATGTCACGAATGAATAACATATGTTTGACAACTACTCTACATTATTGTACTAGAGTAGTCATTATCCCAATGCATGTATGATTTGGTTTCCCACTATGGACCATGTATCTAGGATTAGTACAACACTTCTGGAGATGTGTGTGTGTGTGTGTGCGTGTGTGTTTCATGCATAGTTTGATGTGTTGCCTTTGAAGAAAGAAGGATAACACGATCTAAGCATCTAGCTCCAGTCTTCCCCTTTGTTGTGTAAAAGAAGAAAGTTGAAAAGAGTTCTCCTTCCATGCTCCAACACAATCTTTTTATGCAACCTTCACAATATTGTGAATTATTTAACAACTTGCAAAGCGGAGCATCTCATTAAAAAACGTGTATTTATTGCAATCCACATTTCACTGACTAGTTGGACATACGGTTAAAACATGTTCAAGCCTAAAACACCCTAGTTGAAAAGAGATGAACAAACTTGATCATCTACAATTTCTTTTTTCCATTCTATAGCCTTATTAGTTTCTCTTTAAAGACCCTTTAATTTGTTGGGAATGAGAGTATGAGAAAAATGGAAGCAATAGACAAGAACACAAGTGTGAACAATGAGTGGTCATGATTTCATTCATGGAGAGAAATACATATAGAAGAATGCCCCTAAAGTAGGTGGCTTCAGATCCACAGTCAACTCCCTAATTATCTCCATCAGTAACACCACCGAGTCCTCCATCAGACTGACCACCAAGTCCCTAACTTCTCTCTGATGACACCTAACTGATGAGTCACGTGACACACCTACCACCTGTGCTACCACACACTCACACCATGTCCTACATAGGCACTGACTCTAAGCACACACTGACCACATGACCATGTCCTCTAGGCACATTCCTTAGGACATCAATTTATCTCCAACACCCCCCTTCAATTGATGACCTTCAACCCTGACAGGAGACCATGGGACACTACATGGTTTGCCCACTTTCCATGTGTCAATACTCATGCTCCCAACCTTGTACTCACTTCAGTTGCATTGGTAGTAGGCATTTGGATGCTCTAGCTCCAATGGATTTTTGTGCCATTAGAAATAGACCTCTAGGACATCTGGTCAAAACACACGACTGACTCAACATATCATTTTAGGATGGACTATCCAAGGCAGAGTACCTTGACAAACTCAAAAATGAAAAACATGTCATTTTAGGATGGACTATCCATGGTAGAGCACCTTATTGACTCAATGACACATTCTTTTTAAGTGGGAATAGAGGGAGCTGGAAGAGCCCCGTTGTCATTCAGATCCTTAGCTTTGGCTTTGTCAGTGTAGTTCATTTCTTGTTGTCCATTTACTTGATCCTGGTCTTCATTGTCATCTTTGTTGCAGTTGAAGAAATCATCTTCTCCATAGAGATAGAAGTTGTTTGCTAGAAATTCTGACGCCTAATTGTTTGGCATAATAGTAAACTCTTGGTTTCTTTTTACCATAATATTTTGGTCCTTTTAACCAAGCCTTCTTTGTGATCTTCTTTTTCTTCTTTACCTTTGCGTAGTGACCATTTGATGAGTCACTAGTAGTGATATTTCGGCCATAGGGTAGCTCTTCTGATACATCTGAATCACTTGTTATTGAGCTCACCTCCATCGACATGATTACCTTTTAAATGCCAAGACTTGACCACTGGTAGAGATGATTTCTGGGAAGGTCTTACCACTATGTGGCAATGTCTAATCCCTTACAAAAGACAATTCCGATGGTTATTTTTCCTTGGAAAGAATGTCAATAACAACCTCAAGGAAATTAATCTTTACAATGGATGAATATCTCAAGCAAGTATCAATGCAAGAGAGTAGCTACTAGCAATATCAAGCATCTATCCAAGCAAAGTAATCAATGAAGCAACCACCAATATTATGAAGAATATCAAACTGAAATCTGATTCTTGACAGTCAACAACATTCTTGAAGCAGTTGAACTTTGACTATACAGTCAAACTTTGACTAGACAGTCAAAAATGGTCAAGAAACTTGAAGAAGATGAATGTCAGGCTGGAATCAGTGTATCCCACGGGTTCAAAGGCAAGAATGGGTAGCAAAGGAGGTTGCCCTGATGCAAGGAAGGAGCAAGAATAGCAATTTGTTGAAATAGAGTCGAAAGAGTATGCAGGTCAGCCTGCTAATAATAGGGAAAATGATATTACGAACTGATTCTTAATTTCTTCTTTGTTACGCTTGAACATAGTGTAGGCCATATTCTGCATTCAGACTAGGCTCTAGATGTAGTCTAGATCCTATGTGTCCATGTCCTTGTTAAGCCTTCGAGACGGAGACGAACGTGTCGTGGGGATCTTCAGCCAAGCCGCTTCGGAGAGCTCGTCATCCAAGGAACTTCCTTGTGAGAGCTGATTCGTGTGCGGTTGCGCGGTGTTGTCACGGACATTGTCCTTGGATTCAATCCAAGTTACTACGCGATCGTAAGGGGGAGGGTAATGAGAAGAAGAGTAGAGAGAAGCGTGAGCGTGGTGAATGGGGAATCTATCGTAAACATAGCAACAAGACAAGAGTAAATGGAAAGGAGGCAACAAGTATCAACACAAGGAAGAAAAAAGGTTGCTCTCTATTCCAAACTCCAGAAAATGAATGAACGAAGACCAAGTCAAACCACTTGGCCTTTATACATGGACCTTTTGAAGGGAGGTATAACCCTAATTTTTGGCCTTAGCCTTCTAGCCCCTATTCAACCTTCTTGGCCCATGGCCTATAATGAATGGAATACAATGGATTGCCAAAATGGAAGATGTTACAAAGGGAGTTTGCCTTCCCTTTCCATAATCCGCTTCTTAGTAAAATTCACTTGAAAATTTACACTAAGCATGTCATGTAGACTCATGTTCTAAAATGAACTATAATAGCCATATTTTATTTCACTTTTCTACGATCACAAGAGTATATTGTTAATAATCAAAAGATGTTGATTGACTACTTTCAGGTGCTTCATAATTCTCACAAGATTTCTTTTTCAATTATGGACAAGGTGAACACTAGCCTTGTGAAGAAAAGCCATTTTTGTGGCTATTTGACATGTTAGTAAAAATTATATCTATTTTTATTCAATTTCAAAGAATATTTGTCTAGGGATGTGTACCTAACTCAAGTAGGTAGTTCAAAAACATTGGTAAGGAAAAATAAGATTTGAAAAACTTAATTTTTGAGAGGCATCTTTTGGATGCATTTTAAGAAAAATCTACTCTCAATTTTTATTTGTAACTTTCTTGTAGAATTTTTAAGCACAATGATATTCTTAAAAATTGAATGTATGTATGTGCAAGTCAATGCATGGATGTAGCCCGACAAACTTGGTATCCAAGTAGTAGTACGCACTCCAATATTCAACATGAGACAAAAAAATACATAATTAAAATTAATGATGAGACCATTAAATTATTACAAGTTCCATGTGCCATGTGAGGCATGTGTTTTGAAATAGCTCATGTTATAACAATTTATGCAAAAAACATAAAAAGTTTGTTTTATACAAACATGCAAATAAGAAATCATACTGAAGTAGATTATGTAAGTTTCTCCTCAACAAATGGACATGTGCAATTGAAAAGTTTGCATACACATTTGCTCTAAAACATTTTTTTGGGTCATTAAAAGCCAAAACAGATTGAAAAAATAGAATCCACACTAGTGGGAGTAGTGAATGGTGGTCTTAATACATAATAGTTGATGATATTTGTATCTTGATTCACCCTAGAATCGAAGAATTTGAAAAATTGTAATTTGTGCATATGCGAAGATCTTTTAAGAACTCCATCACACTAGTGAAACTAATAGCAATTGTAACTGTGATGTGTGACAATTAAGGACAACTAGCTGACAAATGAAAGCTTCTTATAGTGCTAACTATTTGGGAAGGCATAGCATCACGAAGGAGTGTGCAAAGATCTTTTAAGAGCTCCATCACTAGTGAAACTACTAGCAATTGCAACTGTGCTATGTGACAATTGAGGACAAATGAAAGCTTCTTGTAGTGCTAACTATTTGGGAAGGTGCATCATCATGAAGGAGTGTATGCAAACATCAAAAGAGTAGTGAGATATTACAGATGATAGCCTCTTCTTGCATACCAGTAGCTTGGCCTATTGTTTGAGGCTGCATTAACACATTCTTCCACATGTATCTCTATGTTACATCCTTGCGGTGACTAACATGTCATGGGAATCGCTCCACTCTACCGTTGGAGAGCTCACCTCCAAACTAATTCCTTTTGGGAGCCTTGTTGCATACACAATCGAACAATGTTGTCACGATATTGCCCTCGGAGTCCTCACTTGTTGCAATCTACCAATGGAGGAAGGGGGAGGGGAAAGAGTAGAGTAGAGAGGGGAATTCTGAGCATGGTGAAGGGGAAGGAAAAACATCGATGTAGCAATGCAACGAGAGTAGAAGAGTAGAGAGTAAGGAGGCAACAACATAAGGTAAAAGAAGCTCCAATGCTCAATTCTCTATTCCACTAACTAAAAAATAAAGACCAAAGTCAACTCCTTTGTCTTTTATACATGGCACCTTTTGAAGGGAGGGTAACCATAGGCAATTTATCCCTCTTCCTATGGACTTCTAGTGGCGCCAAATAGCACCATCGACCCCTCAACTTTCTTGGTGGCTTTAAGCCTTACAACATAATCAGCCCACGGTGTCTCAATTGATTTACAAGATGAATCATAAGGTAAATTGGGTTGATGCTACCACAAAATGCCATCAATGCAAAATTAAGTGAAGCTATGTTACAATGTGTAACATGCCCCCTTCCTATTCTTGATGCCATCCTTGGAATCATTGTTTAAGGATGTTGGTGGTGAGGATGGCATTCATTAAGCTATGCTATGCAAAAATTCTTTTGGACAACCTAGTAAAATAAGGATGTTGTCGCCAAAATGTGTGTCAATCATATCCTCGAAGGTTCTTATATGATAAGCACGTAGATTAATGACCCTTCGATACCACCAACAAGTCTGCTTCATACTAGCACCAATATCAAGGTAAAGACTATTTCTTGTCAGAGGTTAAGAGAGGCCTCTTTGAGTGTTAGAGACCAGCATTGTGTCGAGTAGTAAAATGATTAGTTGATCGTAATGGCAGGTAGCTACAATGGTTGGATCTGGAATTCTCTCATATTGTTTGGCCCAGTTCTTGTGTTGTGTTATCAGTTGCGGTTGTGGAAACATGATCAAAATTGAATTTTGGAAATTTGTAGGTGACATCATTGTCCTGGGCTTTTAGATCATGAAATGTTTGCTAGCTCTAGTGTCTTGTCACAAAGGCATGGAAGTCACATCTACCCCACTATTCCAATTAGGATTCCATTAGTAGTTCCACGTAAGAGAGATTCTCTATAGAATGGGCACTCACCATGTAGGTTGGACATCAATTTCTTTATCGGTTGGAGGGAAATTTGATGTGTTTGCTTACTATAGCCTCCCTATTGCTTCCATAGATGGTTATCCTCCCAATTCTAGAAGGAACCTGTGATGAATGATGTTAATGTTTTGACATCCATGATCTCAACCATCCTTAGTCCTTGTTCTTGTATCCTTCCCGTCCATTTACATCCTAGAAGGTGTAGACATTTGCATGCCAATTGGGTGGTGGTTGCTCTTCTGATTGTTCTCCTTCATCAGCTTGATCCAAAAAATTGCTACTGAGTTTGGGTCTAATTTTTAGAGGGGATAAAGCTGCTTCTTGATTTTGAAGAAGATGTTAAAGCACTTGTTGCACCAGATCCAAAATTGGTGGTCCTTTGGTAGATATGGCTATGTCTTCTAGCTTTTGGTTTGATTGGGTATCCTAGGTGGGGGGTTGGTTAGAGGCTTATGAGGATGGTGGTAGGTTAGGATTATGTGGTTGTGAGAAAATAGAAATCCTATTGAGAGATGGGTATGTGTGTTCATGGGTGGGGTTTTGTGGGTGATCATGTGATTTAATTTCTATCAGTTTAGGTGGTTGGTATGATTAAAAAATAGCCAACCCAATAGCTTCCTCACTTTCGATGAGCAATTTTGGATAGGCTATATGTGAGGTATCAAAATTGTTCTTATATGTTTCGCACATAGTGGAGAGACATTATAAACTCTATTGTATAGGATGATGATGCCATATGGATTGTACAGAAGTACTTTATGTTGTACCATGTAATCATAACATCTCTTAGCTTCCACCCATCCTTGGGATTGCATCCAAATATGGCTTTCCACTAGTTGAGTATGGGGATATGGGTATTCTGGCAAGTCTACCAGTTTGGCAAGATCCAAAACTAGTCCCACTCTGGTGGAAAAAGATTTGCTTCTTGGTGGAAGCGATGAACAGATAACAATAAGCAAGCAAGGATTTGGCAGGTGACTTTGTTGCAGCTTGAGTCAAATGCAGTTCGATGCAGCCAAAATTGAGAATGAGGCTTCAAATTGTATCCATGCAAGCAATGAGCGAAACCCCACAGTTGGGAGGAAGAAACATAGGCAATGGTCCAATATCAAAGGCTAGTGCTTTAGGGCACCAATGCATCTTATTGATATACGTGCATGAGCTACGAATGTCGTGCATGAAAACATTCATTCTTTGCATTCACTTACAATCTCTAATACTAGCAAAGCGACAAAACAAAGAATCATTCGTTTGTCCTTTGGATGCTGAAGTCAAGAGGTGTTGATAGGTCATCATATCAATGCTTGGTTTCTATACTCACACGTATAAACCTTGTATTGATTGTTCGATAAATATATGGTACCCCATTAGTGCCAAAGGATCACTTTTTGGATGCTTGTCACTTGTCATGCAAGTGCCTCTTCATGCCATGCGAGTCCTCATAACCACGTCATGTGCAATCGTCAATGATTTACTCCTAGAGGCAGTGCGCTCGAGCATTTGAGCTCTCTTATTAAAATCTTTTTCACAAGGGCTTTAAATCTATAACTTTTGAATGGAATAGAAAACTAGGGAACACAACTAGCCATCGTACAAAGCTAAATTTTTACTGAAAAAGATGAGGCTGCTAAAAAACTAATCTGTGCAAGTGTTGCCCACTCTAAAAACTTCCTTTTGCTCATACCCTTGTCAAGTTGCTCTTTGCCTTCCTCCTTGTAGTCTACCACATCATAGAGGTAGAGAAGATGTTGAGGAATGGAGCCAAGAGGACGCACAGTCAGGAGGCAGAAATGATAAAAATGCCAAAGATATACCTAGACCTTTGCCCATGCACCCACACACAGTGGCACGCATGTTAAAAATGTCCTTAACCACTCCCCCCATTTTACTCCCTCCACTAAGGCATTTTCAACGGCCTATATGATTGAAGGGCCTTAGCATTGAAATGGTTGAGTATTTTGGAAATTTGTAGCATAAATGCAAGTCTCCATGAAAAATTGCTACACAAATTTGGAAACGGCTTTCTTAGAGATCTCCATCCATTCCAATGGGTACCCCTAGCACTTGAAATTTCCAACTAATGGAGTTGTGAGCTACAAACAAATGACTTTAATACAACGGGTGCGTCATGGGGCCTCGCTTGTGGCTAGAGAAGGTAGCCAACATCACAGTTGGCTGTCGGTTATTTAGATTGAGCCTACTGGCTCTTAGAATTGGTTCTCAAGCAATGGAGATGTGAATCGCTGGGCAAAACGATCTTTGCTTTGGCCCCATGGTCATCAGATATCCTCAACCTCCAAATGGCTAGAGCAGGTGCCGTGGGGCAAACGCTGTAGACTAGGGCAAACCATTCATGGAGCATATAAAACCCCATTAGGAGTTTCAGGTGCTACGGCGTGCTTTTAGTGATTTTCAGGTCGTCGATCGAGCATTTCTCCATGTGTCACTTGCAACTCATGGTAGATTCTTAAAGTATGCTGATGTGTCCAAAATTGCTTGAGTTGTCAGGCTATCAGTCTTCTCTCGGGTGCTGAGTTGTGAGGCCCTCCGACGTTGAGTCCCTAGAAATGCCTGAGCTATCAACCTATCTGGCCCTCCCCATTGACCTTGACGCCGCCCTTGGTCGGCCCACTGGTAGGCTCCCGGCGAACTTCGGTGGCCTGACCTGAAGAATTGCCCACTTCTTGAATAACGTCAAAGAAAGATGTGCTGAATGCAAAGAGGGTGCATGAGCTCCTGTTGTGCATATCTCACGTGGGAATGTGTAAAACTTGCGTCGTCGGTAATGTTCCGTTACCTTGCCCTGTCGGTGGCTCACGATCGAACGTGTCTGCATCCCAGCAAATATCAATTCGGATGCGTGGTACAGTCAATGCTGATTCTCGAAGGAATCTCAGATGCCCGACACATAGACATAGTGACAGCCCCCGTCTGCAAGGAGTGGGAAGTTGCTGATGAGTCTGCGAAATAGCAGAGGATTAACAAGGAGTTGGGTCGGAGCTGGCAGCGTTGGGACGGAAGATAGGCAGATTGACAAGTAAATTGAGTGACCGGATCAGTCGAAGGATTGTTTGCAAACGTGGGCGATCGAAATCAGCAAGTGGGCGATGGAGAATTTGCAGGAAGGGCTTCTGGGCGGTGCTGAAGATTCGGGAAAGGAAAGCTTTCAGGAGCTGAAAGCGAGTCTGGCAAGCATAACACAGGCATGGCTGAAGAAGACGAACAAGAAAGCAGGTGGACAGCAAGAGGCTCGAGCACCATGGCGAAGAAAGCTTGCCCAAGTGCTTGAATCCACAGCTTTCCATGGCTTCATCCTGGCTCTTCTCCTCCTCGATTTGCTTGCCACCGTCGTAGATGTTCTCCATACCCTCAGTAGCGACTCCCATGACCTCTCCCATTGCATCTCCATGCTTCAATCTTGCCAATGCACCTCCCAATTCGAGGTGTCCGAATCCTGGGATTTCCTCTACTGGATCGGTATATCCGTCCTTTGCATCCTCGCCCTCAACATCCTTGGCCTCCTCGTTGCTTTGGGCTTCTCCTTCTTCACCCACCCTGGCTATGTCCTCGACCTTGTCGTTGTTGTTACTGCTCTGTGCTTGGAGATTTTCCTCGACTCCGAGACTGCAGGGTTGCTGGTCATCCTAAATTTATGGCAGATTGTTCGTGTAGCCCATGGTATCTTCGAAGTGACAGATGAGGCCTGGGAGCGTGAGGTGCAGAAGCTGGAGGAGCAGGTGCAGGCTGTTGAAGCAGCTCATCAACAGGACCTGAGAATGGTGCAGCACAAGCAGCAACGCATTGCAGAGCTGGAGGCCCAGCTGCTTGCTGCCCAGTCTGCACAACAGGACAATGCAGGCTTTACAGAGTAGTGAGTATTCTGTATTATGCTCTTTGAGCAGTGGCCTTCCAATTTATCCATTGGGCAACTGCTTTTTAGTGTTGTGCCCTTGGATATCCTGTGAAAAATGAACTTCGATAGAACACGTGAAGGTGTGTCGACCGTATTAAGCCCGGTTTCATTTCATGAATTACACATTTTAAATGGATGTGGATCCATCTATACAGGATTAAGGAGAACCCCACCTCCCTCCACCTCAGGATTAAAGAGAACCCCACCTCCCTCCACCTGGGCAAAGGAGGTGGGACTATTTCAAAATAACCACTCCTCCTACAAGCGTGAGGAGGAGCCAAATCTCACATCTTCCAATGCAATTTTGAATTTGAATCTAAGAAGATCTCATCTCACATCTTTCAATGAAATCTTTGTATACATGCTTACATACCTATAGATACATACACTTATATATATTATGTATGTATGTGTATCTATAAAGCATGTATATATAAATAGTGTGCATGTGTGTGTGTGTGTGTGTGTGTGTGTGTGTGTGTGTGTGTGTGAGAGAGAGAGAGAGAGAGAGAGAGAGAGATTACATGTAAGATGCATTTATTTGAGAGTGAGCACACCTCACCACTCATCCCTACCATTAAAATTTAATCTAAAATTTAATAAATTAAAATTATATATATGTGTGTAAATCTATTTAAGTGTGTGTGTGTGTGTGTGTGTGTGTGTGTGTGTGAGAGAGAGAGAGAGAGAGAGAGAGAGTTTCTATGTGAGAGAGTGTGCGTGAAGACAGAGAGAGAGTGTGTGTGTGTGTGCATGAGAGAGAGAGAGAGAGAGAGGCTGAGAATTTCTATGTGGGAGATAGTTTGTGTGGGAGGAGATAGTGTGTGTTTTAGTGTATGTGCAGTGTGTACATGTGTGTATGTGTGTGTGTGTGTGTCTGTGTGTGTGTGAGAGAGAGAGAGAGAGAGACGACAGATAATTTTTATGCAGGAGATAGTTTCTGTGGGAGGAGATGTTGAAATTTGAGCATAATGATGAGCTATGGTGGATCATACACTAGAATCAACATGATTAACAAAGTGATTAGTAAGTGATTAAGACATAATTAGTGAATAATTAGCAGATAGATGTAGGCATGGATACTCAAAAACCAGCAAATTCTCATTAGGGCTATGCCTCAATTTATAGAGTTTACATCAAGCATCTAATCCCATTGATTTCTCCATGATTCACTCCCTGAATATCTCCACCTTTTGCATGATTCTCTTCACCTCTTCTCTTTTCCCTGATTATCTCCCAGAATAACTCCACACTCCTAAATTCCCTCATGCTACCCATTATTCTCTCCCAGTAGATTCTTCTCACCTTTTCACAGGTTCTTTCACAATTACATCTCCTCTTTTACAGCCTCTATCCAAGAGCTTGTTCCCACACACACCCTATTCACTTGTATATTTCAACACCTCCCCTCAAGTGAATAATCCTAGTACACCTAGACCCTATACCAAGTTTGCCTCCCCTTACTTGGCAGTCCGCGACTAGTGTCTACTCCTCCCCTCAAGTTATCTCAGCACACCTGGACCCTATATCAAGTTTCTTTCTTACTTGACAGTCCGCGACCAGTGCCTCAAGTCCCTAAACTCCATAGTCCTTGACACACTCTCTCTCTATGTGTCCAAGGCTACTATAAGTGCCCGCGACCTTGACTAAAGTGCTCACACATACATCTCTCTACCACGTGGCCTACATCATCGGTGGCTCAGAGGTGGTTTTACTTTATTGGGACAGGTTACATTGGGTTGTGGGCTCTCTCTCTCTCTCTCTCTCTCTCTCTCTCTCTCTCAGAGATTTTCACATGGCTCCTCACTCTTTGGAGCCTCACATCTTCTCTTTTCTTCAGTCTTCTTCTCGTGGCAGCTTCTCTCCACGCGTCCGTCTCTTCTTCCAGTCTTCTCGGGGCAGCTTCTCTTCTTGTGGCAGCTTCTCTTCTCGTGTCCATGTCTTCCTTCAGGTCTTCTTCTTGGTGTGGATCCTCTTCTTGGGAAGAGATATTCTTCTTCTTTCATGGCTGGGGCCATGAGCTCGTCCGTCAGGTCTTTTTGCTCCATGTGAGCAACATGTTTCAATGTTTTGCTGACAGTTCCTTTGGGCTTTTTATGTTTATTTTGTATCATTATGCAATGCAAACCCAAATTTATGCGGGAGGTCTTACCTCTTGCCTTAATCTGGACAAGGGCAGTGTCTGTTCCCATTTTTACACTGATAAAATGTGCCCAATACATAATGCGTATAGCATTCATTCTCATGCACATTCCAAATGCAACTCTGGCTGTGAATAATCTTGAATTTGAGTGAGATTTATAGGCATTA